>NW_023396521.1:96625-393156 GCF_011125445.2 Fundulus heteroclitus
CACACACAATCCACAATAAACAACCTACCTCACATGACAACAGAACATGCAACAACCAATAAACCCCTGTAAGACCTCAATGAATTCTTGCACATTGTGAAAATAACCAGTTTACGTTAAGTTAAATGTTGACGTTACAGGCAGAAAAACGAAATGCTGAACGGTGCTACATGCTAAGCTAACTGTACGCCACCAACGCTGGAGAGCAGCATAAAAGGGTCACTAGATATAGTGGTATAAAACATCCTTGAAAACATAAGCTAACAAGTTATGCTGCAAGTTTCTAACGACTGAAATGTCTCTTTACTGTAGATTAGGAGATAGTGCTGTACCATTTAGTCTTAGGCTTAAATTATTACATAAGCATTTGATAATTGTCATTATTCTATAATATTTATAACAGTGAGTTTTAATATTTAACAGTTAGTCAAAAATGGTTTTAAAGGCTGATTTGTTTCTTTTGAAAAAAAATATCAAAGGTGTAACTGTTTCTCTCAAAGATGAAGTCACTAGATGAGTACTACTACCATTATATTTTATTTTTCTCTCACATAGAAAGTACTGCTGGATCAGGGCTCCTGTCTCATTTTGTGCCTCTCCCTGTCCCCACAAACTCCCAGTTGGTCACGGTAGATGGTCGAAAACCATTTCCCAAATCCATCTTTAAAACCTTTTATTTTCATATTGTCAGCCGGAAGTGTTTTTAGTTCAACGTTGTTGAACTTCAATGTTGTTGAAGAAAGTAATGGGACTTGGAAGCCATAAACCTATTTAAGTAACGTGTCATTTCAAACAGAATCATTCCAAATAAATAAAAAAAAAAACATAATGAACATCTCTTTACTAATGAGACCGTTCTCTCTATTGCCACAATTATCTCAGATTTCAGAAAAAATGGTTTAGTAATAGACTGGAAATATTCTTAGACAATCATAAATTAATGCATGAAAATCAGCAGGTTTTCATTTCAGGAAATTCATTAACTCTAAACATTTTTGAAATGGTAGAATAAATAGATATGATAGATACCAAGAAAATTCCTTTTGAAGTATTTATGGAGATAAAAAAAAACATCACAAATCACAAAAACCTGAAATTATTATTATTATTATAAGACTTAGACAGTTTTATTTGTCATTTTGTATGTACAGAGTGCATAAAGAACAAAATTTTGCTTGTAAATTACAGTATAAAGTGCAGCAGTGATTAAAAAGTAAACAATTGAAATGTAAACAATGCAGGAGAAAGAAACAGTGTGCGATCACAGTGTACAGGAGAATATTTAAACCATTTAAATGTGCAGAAATTATGGTGCAAAAAGGCATTTGTGCAAATATGCAAGGCATTTGTGCAAATATGCAACAACAATAATATTAATAAAAATAATACATTATTATTATTATTATTATTATTGTTATTATTATTGTTATTATTATTATTATTATTATTATTATTATTATTATTATTATTATTATTATTATTATTGTTGTGTGTGTGTATCCTGTCTGGCAGTGTAGCATTAAGAGTTGTTATCTTAGTGCCAAAAAGAGTCCAACAGATTTTACTGCTTTCGTCATAGTGCTCCACTTGATTTATAAATGCAAGAAGCTTTTATAATTTATGCTGGGGACTATTTCATGTTCAATTGAACTGAAACAGGAAGGTAGAAGAGGAAAAACAAGAAAAGAAACAGATGAGAAAAAGTGCTAAACGGACAGAAGGAGAAAGGGAAAGAGGAGCGAAAGGGAGGAGAGCAATATAAACATCCTCAGAGTCTGTTCTTCACCTGAAAAAGTGAGATACTAAGAGCAGCCCCCCCACCGATAAGGTACACCCACCGACGCATCGATACCATCACTGAAGAATATACAGTATTGTGGTAATACGACATGTATAAAGTGACAGATCGAAGACAATAATACAGGTTTTCTGTATAGAAGTGAATCTGTAAGCATCTGAATCAAAGCATCTGTATGTGTGTGTGAGAGTTGCACTTCTGTATGTAAGGTTTTTTCCATATGGAAATGCTCAGTAGTGGTTGTGAGGAGCCAAAGACCCGCCCCGAGCACCAAGGCCGACGCCAGGGGAACCAGATGCCCGAATGGAACCCCCGAGCAAAGGTACCCAAGAGGGGCCAACACAGGGATAGTTGCCTCCCCATCTGAGGGAGAGCAGAGATGAGCCCCAGGAAACCCTCCAACAGCCACACAACACCGGGACGAGCGTGGGCTCCCCTGACAGCAGCTAGGACGGAGCGGATCAGGCCACAGGGTAGAGACCCGAGGCCCAAGGTGCAAAAGCTCACGCGGTGGGGTCCCAGACAGAGCTACGGCGCCCGCCCAAGCACCCAGCACCGAACACCGAGGACCGCACTGCTCCAGCGAGCCAAGACACCAGGGGTCCGTTCTTCGTACGTCGCTAACTCAGTTAGCAGGATGTCCATTGTTGAGATTTGGCATGATCTTGGAACGATTGGTTCTTAGAAAGACATCCTGCACTTGTTGTCATAGCAACATGTGCGCCAGCTTGAGCCTGCTCGAGAGCAGGCTTATTTTATTAATTAGATTAGATCACGGCTGTATAAGCGGAGGAGATAGTGAAGTCTGCCGTAGCCATGTCCATTTTTACGACAGCAACCTGTTGCGGAAGGTGCAAGAATAATTTGCAGAGTTTTTCGAATTAATCGCGTATTCCGCAATAGACAGGATCCTTTAGCGCAGTGCGACAGTGTAATTGTAGAGAGATTTTTTTGGTGGCTGTTATAAACAGACAAACACATCATTTAACAGTGGCTTTTAAAGAGGAAAAAGTGGTGTTGGAGCCATAAATCTAAAATATTTAAGTTATTTGTATGATGGTTTGCTCTTTATTTTTATCATATTCAGTAAGAAGAGTTGTTCGGGCTATTTTATTGTGAAGTTTAGTTTACTTTGAAAGGCTTGCTTCCTGTCGAGCCGTATATTGTATTAGAAAAAACTATGGATGGATTATCTAGCCACGGAGCAATACAGTTTTACCGTGTAAACTGGGATGAATTGGAAAAGGAAGATTTTCATTTTTTATGGATAAAGATTTTGTTTGGTAAAATTCCCAGTTTGCACGTGTCCTTTACTTCCCGTCTCTAAGGAATGACACTGAAATTTGGATCTCTTGACATAACAAGTGCCTTTTTAAAATAAAGTATAATAATTAAAGGCTACCATTTTGTAGAATATTCTTGTATTTCACTTTTACTTGTCCCCATGTTCTAGTGGGTCCCGTGTAGGCTCTGACATAAAAGAACAAAGTAAAGATGAGATTATTAAAATGCAAAAATTCATACTGTAGAAAGTGATAGAAACATCTACCATGGACAGTGTTTACGCATTAATTTGTCTGCTGCTTTTGCCAGCCCTCTCTCCTGGCTTTAGCAGACTTTGAGGGGTTCCCTGTCGTTTTAATTAATAACTCAAATTCGGCATAACCTTCCATTAAAAGCTCGTGTTCTGCTTGGGAGAAAAACTGTGGGCGTTCTTTGGCCATGCTGAACAGCCAATAGCAGCGCTGCTGATCATTCTTTCTACTATCGATACATTTTCCCTATTTAAAGCGACACATGAACGCGCAGTTATCTCAGATAACTCAATCCAGTGATACTAATCGTAAACAACAGGTGTGTTCGAAGAACCCAATTAGCCGGATCATGATTAGCCGGATGAAATCATCTTGGATGTCTCATTTGATCTCGGATGTTTTAAGCAACGTACGAAGAACGGACCCCAGGTAACGGGGGAGAGCAGGATGGGGTATGGGCTCCACACTTAGTGGAGACTTAAGATGTACCAGAAAAGGGAGCAGCTCAAACCAAACCTGAAAAAAACCTGAAATTAAATATTTTCCAATGAGGGAAGATGTAGTTACTTTACAATGTCACCAGGCAAATGGTTAAGTATTTTTTTTATGGATACTGGTTAATTAATTAATTCTGAAAATGCTTTCAGGGATTTGACACCTACTTTATGTCTTTCTGTTTCTATACCCAAATTAGGCACATTGCCAACCTTTCATAAAGTAAAACAATTATGACCCAATTGTAAAAAGGTTTTTTTTTCATGGTTATTTGCTTGATTCACGTGTTGTGATCCAACACAAAATGCATTGTAAGATGTAGACCTAGTACAGTGTTGCCCGATTACATTACCAGGCAAAAACATATTTGTTTAATTATTATTTTAGTTCCTTTTGGTAATTATTGTCCATAGCACAACTTATTTACTTTTAAAATCTCCCCAAACCCAGTCAGCACATCCACTCACTACATTCTAAGATTATGCAGATAAAACTCAATTAAGGAACTAAGACTTATTTTAAAGCCTGTTAAACTATGATTTGTTTGGATGAGGTGTAATACCCACTGTGAAGTTCCTTCTCATCTCTCACAATTTCCTGCAAATTACTGTGAAAATTTGGCATTGTTGTTAGGAGTGATGTTTTAACTTTTACAAGGGTATTATTAAGAGTAAGACATGACACATACCTATTTAACCATATGATTGAATTGAATTGACGATATACTTCTGTTTGACATTTGGATTTGTTGGCCTTGTAAAGTTTCTTGAGTTGACATTTCTTAATTAGTGCTATATAAAATAACTAAATTTAAATTAAATCAATTTCTTCTTTTCTGACCTTCTCATTTAGATTGTGTCATGTATTGTCAATGACATTTCATAGATGTGTGTTAATTATCAGGAGAAAACCAAAGACTATGTCTGTGCCTTTGTCTATTCATTCAAAACATCAGCACAATTTTCAAGTTAATATTTTTACTTCCAGGAAGGTTATTGGTTTTGCTTTGTGCAGTTGAAGTCACAGGCCTTGTAGTCATTTTTGTGGAACTGTATATGCGTGCAGCTGAACAAACTCAGGCAACTACCTGAAACTCATATAGTTCATTGCACGGAAATGTTTGTTAGGATCATGTTATTCTGAATGTGGCAAACTGACTTGAGTGTGCATGTGCTCCCGACAAAAACGTGACGTATTATTTGAGTTGCAGAACTATGTCGGGAAGCACAACTGGCTGTCCTCCTGATACAATCTTTCTGTTCAAAACATTAAAAGAGCTCAAAATTATCATTTACTCAATAACGTTTGGACAGTAATTAGAACTTGCCGCAAGTCCAGTCTGGGTGCATGGAAGACAAACGATCTCATACAATACTGCTTTGTTTACTAGTTTTTGTTGTTCCGCAAAGATGTCATTTCTTCTTCTATGTTTTTTTTAGGGAAATTTGATAACTGAATGTCAGAGTAGTTGGATTCTAAATAAAGCCGAGGGCATATACACGCACATTATGATACCTGAATTGATTGTGTGCCCATATAAACAGTATAATACGATTTTTCGGTTTTTAATCCGAATACATTTTAATCCGATCGTGAAATTTTGTCGACCACGAGCTCGTCGGTATACTAAAGTATCCTGCAGTCATATACTATAAGCCCATCTGTGAGATGAAGCTTGACCTGAACATCATCAACAGGACAACAATCCCAGATGCAGCAGCAGATCTACAACAGAATGGCTGTAAAAGAGAAGAATCAAGGTATTGCAATGGCCTAGTCAAAGTCCAGACCTCAACCTCACTGAAGTGCAGTGGAGGCACCTTCAGAAACCTATGCAGAAACAAATCTCTGCAGACCTCAAAGAACTGAAGCGAAGTCAATGGAGTGGAGAAGTAAAGGTTGAGTGCTGAAGGAACCATTAAGATCACCACCGTTATGGACTGAATTTAAATTATACTTCTTTTAATGATTTTAATTTCTGTCTGACTGCTTCCTAGTTTTAGTGATTTTGCCAGACAGTATTTCCTGTGAGAGCCGACACTCGGCATGCAAGTTCAGTCCTCTGGCCGGTCTCTGAACAGAGAAATTGTAATTACATTGTGAGTGCCTTAAAACTTCATGGAGCATTTTCTTTTATTTTTTTATTTTTCATTTTTTCAAAGAAGAATATCCTTGAGCAATACTTATTTCAGCTCCTAGTAATGTATGTGCGACAAAAATAACACCCATGTTTCTACCCTATATTTCTGTTAATAATGATAAATGTACACTTACAGCTAATGAATGCATGATATTTATAAGCAGAATATTGCATCAGACTGAATAAAATACATTTCCAAAAAAATAAATGTGGAATTTAATGAAGAATATGTTTGATAAAGGTTGATATTTTCAAAAGGTGCTTTTAATCTGACAAACAAGCCTCATCGCAAGGCATGTTCCAATTTACTTAGATAAATACAAATATTCCTGATTTACCTTGAATCCTAACTAGCAACCTAGCAACAGTAGTTCAAAATAAACTTAATTTCAGCTCAACCTAGCAAATGATTCTCAAAAAATATATATGTAAATACACATACAAAGAAATATTTATTTAATATATACTGCTAAAAACTTAAAGGGGCACATTGGAAACACATGAGATCTCAATTGAAAAAAAAGAGTATAGCTGTTAAATGTAGATTTATAAAATGGTCTCCCAATACTATTAAAAATAATTCCAGCTTAGAGTGATAAGAAGAAAAAACATCCAAGTGCAATATAACTATTGCAATATACATTGCTCAAAAAAATTAAATGTATTTAAAAAAAATCATCTCTTATGGCAAAAACAATCACACTGGATATCTATACTGATATTTATATATATATATATATATATATATATATATATATATATATATATATATATATATATATATATATATATATATATGGTCAACCCACAGAGTGTTTAATATGAAGTCAAAGACTAATTAAAACCGGCAAGCTTGTCCAATTTGCTGAAATGTCAGTGCAACAACTCAATGTAGAACATAGAACTTGACTTGTATGGCCCCCACATGATTGTATGCATGCCTAGAAATGTTGGGACATGTCCTGGGGTATTCCCTCCCAGTTCCTGACCATCATTAAGCTCGTGGAATGGCTAAAGTGCAACCTGGTGGCATCGGATGGACTTAAATATGATGTCCAGAGAGGTTTTCTTGGATTTAGGTTAGGGAAGCAAGGAGGTCAGTTAATAGTATCAATTTCTTCATACTCCAGGAACTACCTGCATAGTCTTGTTCCTCCTACCAGTCCTGCTGATCAGTTAAGAACATCCAATGGCCCTGTCCATCTCAACTAACTGTCTGTCACCTTCAATATCCGATATAGATCAGTTCATTGTTATTGTTCTGATCAGGGTTTTTTGCGCATGCGCGCCAAACTGGTAGGCAAAAGGCGAACACAATGGCGGACGCAAACAAAGGAAACGACGAGTTCTCGACGTATCACAAGATCGTTTTAAGACTAGGTTGATGGTTGATGGTATCAGATTGCCAGATCCACACAGCAAAACCCTGAAAGGATGGAGCGAGTCAGTGAAATGCTGGCCAAGTGTTCCGTACGGCAACATATACAGCTGCCTTATAAACACGGCAGGCAAGTACACATGAGAGAGCATGGAAGCCCCTGAAACCACTGGACGGCTACAATTATTTTATATCGGGACATAGGCACCAGCCACCCCCGCGACCCCATGAGGGATTAAGCGGGTCAGAAAATGGATGGATGGATGTTCAGACATGTTTCTGTAACATACAAAAGCGGGGTCGGACACAGACAGCGCCTCAGCAGAGAGGAAGACCCGCCATTGGTAGGTTAAAAAAACAGATTGTTCACTGAGGATTATTTTTGTCTTATTTATCCTTTTCACAGACTCATGCCAGAGGGTTTGCATACATTGTACATGTACGTATATTATTACGAAAGGAACGTTTACGTCTTGACTTATGTATATATCTCAATATTTTATTTATATAATTATTTAAGTAGAACAATGACCAGTGCAAAATGAAGTTGTATTTACCGGAGATGAAGTGTAGACTGCAAATTCTGTCGTGGTATGATGGCTCCCACAGTCGATTGGGATTGTCTGCCTGCATCCTTTTCACTGAAATTATCCATTTCTTTCGTCTTTCTTTGTCCTTCGGTAAACAAAAGAAACGTAAATCTGACGATTTGGAATGCCTCTGTGTGCAACCGGGAGCACAACAAGTGGTAGGCATTGTTTAGATTCCAAAAATAAACTAACTAAAAGTACGCTCTAATTCACCTGTTTTGTCATGGTAGTAGACGGGAACAGTACTGTTTTTGCCTACCCGCGGGACCCAGATGTAGCACGGAAGTAGCTCGTGACGTCACGCGTGAACTGGTATATTGGCTTAAACCAACCTCTGGTAGGCGTGCACTAGGTGTTGCTTTGCCCAATCAGCTTGGAAAGTTCTGCTGAATGTCCCTCCTTTCCCCAAATGGTGAGCAGCATGTTCACAAGAGTGACTGACACTGCTGGTCATGCAAAAGCTGTTGAGAACAAGCGCTATCATATTTGTAAAATAAAAATCTTCTGCAGCCTCTTCAATTTGGATTCACACACAATCATTCGACAGAGACCGCCATATGTTTGCTGCTTGAACAGGTTAAACAATCACTTGACAAGAGAAAAACCATTGGTGGTTTTCCTTGACCCCCCCAGGTTAAACAATCACTTGACAAGAGAAAAACCATTGGTGGTTTTCCTTGACCCCCCCAGGTTAAACAATCACTAGACAGGAGAAAAACCATTGGCGGTTTTCCTTGACCTTAAAAAGGCCTTTGACACTGTGAAGCATAATTTATTAATTTCAAAGCTTTCATTATTTAATTTCTCAGAAAAATCACTGTCTTGCTTTTAGTAATACTCAACAGACAGGGAACAATGTATTGTCATCAATAATAGTAAAACGTCCTTTTACAGAATTGCAACAGGGATTCCTCAAGGAAATGTCTGAGGTCCCATTCTGCTCCGCCTTTATATTAATAGTCTTCCTGAAATCTGTTCTGAAGTTAACCTGCAAATCTACGCTGATTACACTATAATTTACGCATTAAAGAAAAACAGTATATTAGTCAGTAAAAAACTGAATAACAGCCTGCAGAGAAACTCAGTGTGGCTAAATGACTCCTGCTTGACTCTAAATTCAGAGAAAACCAAGTGTATATGCTTTTCAATAAAGAAAGCTCCATCACAGTCCTTGTGTGTTTGGATCAACGGGGATCCCATTGAACAAGTACCGCAAGAAAATGCTTGGGAATAATTTTGGATGCTCAGCTAAATTTTAAAAGCCATGTTGATAAACTCTGTAAAACTGTTAGATCAAACATAAATCATTTTAATATTATTAGAGAAGGTTTAACACTTCACTGTGCAGAGATGTTCTTCAACTCGATGAAATTTTCTCATGTCTTACGGAGTTACTATCTGGTCACAGACTAACCAAACTGTACTCAAATAATTAAAAAGGCTCGACAACCGGGCCTTGAAGGTTCTATATCAAACGTTAATCAGATTCCATCATTGTTTTATCCTGACTAAATTTTATATTCTGGATTTTTCTAAATGTATCAATCTCAATTTTTAAGGTGATTTTCAAATGTTGCACACAAACCATTATGCAATTGTATGCAGGAATTGCAGGATAACAGCAGACCTACCAGACCGGCTTCAAACGGTAATTGTAAGGTGCCTTTCCGTAGAAACACTTTTGCTAAAAGTACTCTCTCTTCAAGAGGATCTGCCATTTGGAACTCACTTTCTTTCAATTTAAAGTATATGACCAGCCTCAGTATGTTCAAAAAGCAAACTAAACTCAGGCTATGTCAAAAACAGCATTGTATCATGCTTATTTTATTTGCTTTACATATTTGATTTTCAATATGTTGTCAATATTATATTTTATTATTTTATTTATAACATGTAGTATTATTTATTATTACATTCCACTTTTTAACAGTTTTTAGATAGAAGGCCTATAAAAGCCCATCTAGGAAAAAGTGCTGAAAACTAGCTCACGCTATAAGCACCATGATACAAGCATGGAATTGCTGTTTTTTCAATCTATGTTATTGTGTCTGTCACTATCAAATAAACCTAATTAAAAATAAAAATTGGAGTCCAAAAAACTAAAAAACTAAAAAGACAAGTACAAAAAGAAAATATAAACCCCACAATCAAAGACAAGCTCTTTCAAAAGTGCAAGTCTAATGTTTTGCAGAGATTGGAAAATTCAATCTTCATCCTTTGTAGATATATTTGTTCAAATATATCTAATCTCTGCTCCACAACACACCATGCAAAACATTCAGACAGAATTGTTACTAATGATCTAGATAATATTTACAAGGCTTGATTGAATATTGGTAAATGTGTGATCAAAAGGAAAACCTTATTTGTTTTTCATTGATTTTTAAAATGATTTGCAATACTAAATTCTATTGAGAATAGGAGCATATACTGAATCAAGAAGAGCTAGTACATTCTTTAGCATATTTTTTATATGATCAATGATTATTTTAGTTCTTTTAAAATTTTCTTTTACACGAGTCCTGCATGAATGTAAGTTGATTTTAGATAGTTGAGAATTGCAGTTCAAGTATTTGTTGCTATGCCTTTATTTATTTTATTATCAGCAATATTTTATATGTTATAGCTTTTGTTATGTTTTAAATGCATATATTACTAGCGCCTCAATATTTAGGCAGTGTTCACACTTCAGTCTTATATTCTTCATTCCTTGTTATGTTCTGTAGGCATTTGTTGGCTATTTCATCTTTGTTAGATTTTCTTATGAAAGATGCCAAACAAAAAATACTTGAATCTAAACTTACCACCCAGAAGAGAGTTGTGTGAGCCAGAGCCTGGAATTGATCGATGGTGGAGAGGACACTGAGGATCAGACAGGCCAGGACCATGAGAAACCTGTATAGATCAAAGCAGAACATGTCTTGATTGGAATGTTAGAAGTCACTTTCTATATTTCTATGTGCTGATGCTATAATTAAACTGAACTGAATCTTCTACACCAATAAATAGTGCTTCTCAAATCAAAGCTTTCTGTTGCTTCCAGGCTGTCAAGTCAAGCAAACATGAATCTCCTCAATCCCTTCTCATATTTATGTCACGTCTCAGGCCTCTGATTAAAAGTGAAAAGCCTTAACTCAACTTTGGTGTTTAGTTCAAGTATCTGACTTAATCTGAGGAAACATAGCTTTACAGGAAATACTTAACTTTTTGAAAATGTAAGCATTGAAATGCAAAGCGTGTGTGAAACTTGTCAAATAACATACATGCAAGTTCCTACTGAATTTTACAACCCACACACACTGTCTCTAAGTAGTAAATTACTCCTTTACCATTTTTATGATCCCTCTTGAGTTCAAAAGTACTTCAAATGTAGAAATAAAAAAGATGTTCAAATCCCTTCCAACTACTTGTAAGGGAGAAAAAAATATCTCTTGCAATAAAGGCTTAAAGCTGCTTTGACGCTTCACCACAGGTTATAAGCAGCATCCAAATGAATCCAGTCTTGATTTTTAGACAAAGTTTAGAAATTTTGGGATGAACAGGATTTCATAAGTCTTTTATGAACATGTTTTTGACATGTAAATGAAAAGAGTCGTTTCTGACTCACATGCCCCTCACAACTTATATTCTTGCACTCATGTGGTTTAATCCATCAATTAGGGCCTGTTTTCAATTCATTTGCCTCAGTTTTGGTTATCAGGGCTAAATCTGGAGAAGGGTGTTCCAGCAGTTAATCTATTTACAGGATATAATACGAAATGAACAATTGCTTTTTATGAAATTTTGCAGAATGCTTGACATTGAAGCAAGGGCTAACTCGTAATTTCTGCTGGCAAATTTGAGGATAAAAGCTAGATAAAAGCTAGCTGGAAGTGAATGAGTTAGGAGATTGTGAATAAATCCAAAGGCTTCTATTACACTTGTGATTCATTGTGACCTATATAGAAAGCTCTCTGCAGTTAACACAAAATTAGAAATAAACGACTTGCATAACAGCCAACAAGAAACATTTTGCCATGAGGTTTCTCATGAAAAGATTGACAAAGCTGTAAAAGAGAAGTTACATTAAATTTGATCATTGACATCCATCAATTCCTTTTTCATATCTTGTACCATACATCCCTTGAAACGAAGAAATGTCCCATATTTCACAATTAAACTGTGTGTTCCATTCTAAATCAATATGTAAGTGGGTCTCTCGGATATTTCCGAGTGGTGTTAAACACAGCATTATCTGTGTCGTTACTGATTTCAGAACATGTAGACATGTTTAGTAACATGCATAGCTACATAAGCTCACTTAAATAGGCACCCTCACTTGGATTTCCTGTTGCCTTCAAAACTGCCTTAAAACTGTCTTTATGGAACAGATTGAAGGTTTCAGCAAACTTCCACAGACATTTGAGTCCATTTTGACAGTTGCTGCAGACTGGTTGGCTGCACATCCGTGATCGGTGTTTTCTGTTTAACCATTTCCCAAAGGTTAGGGTTAGTGCTATTGGATAGAGATTTGTTGATTGTGGATGCCATTGGAGTATAGTGAAACTCACTGTCATGCTTCAAAAGCCACCTTAAGAGCATTTTAGCTTTGTGACATGTTGCATTATCCTCATGGATGTAGCCATCAGAAAATTGGTACATCGTTGTCATAGAGGAGTGGATGTCCCCTGATACTCGGTTTAAGTTTCAGCAAGTCATTTTTCACAATGTCAACATGCCTTAAAGCATGTTGCCAGGGAACGTGTACCAAAGAAGGGAGTTGGTGTGTATATACTATTCTATATTCTACTTTAAACCAATTATTTCATAAAACCATGTGTGTGAGGTATGACATCCCCTCCTTAGTACTTAATAAACAAATCAAATTATAATGTTGTGTTAAGGATTATACATTTGAATGTCTTATAAAATATAATTTCTATTTATTTCTTGCATAAATTTCAGTCCCAATGTAAAGAAATTAAGCAACTAAGACCTGTCCTTGTGTTAAACCAATATGGAAAACTCCATTTCAAATGTTTATAAATGAACAAAATGCTATGCTAATTAATTTTACCAATACATAAACATATTTGTGAAAAAAATAACTGAATGATTGGAAATTTGAGCATATCACTTCCTTTTTAACATGTGTGTAAAATATATATCATTTAATTTTCTGCAGTATTATTGTATATGGTGAAGTTTAACAATGTCCCTGCCAATTTGTTTGTATCTAAAATATTATTATATTTCTTTTATTGCCACATTAGTAATTTCATTCATAATACAATGAACAAAACACTGTAATACTTTCTTGAGAGCGTTCTCTCAGTTGTTAAACTTCTGTTACTGTGTCACTTGGAGCCTGGTGCTCATATTCCCTAAAGGTGCCACGATGGGCCTTACCCTGTTCGGCATCATTATTTTTCTGCTTGAAGTGTCTCAGCCCTACCCATCTATTAATGGCTCTGAGGTCCCTGCTAACAACCGTATTCACTATAATTTTCAATCTGTCCCTACTTCACTCCATTGTTGCCACATGCCTAAGGTCTCCTATATTAAATCCAGTAACAAAAAAGTTAACTGTCTGAATGACTATGACCCGGTGGCTCTCACCACTATCATCGTTGAACGTCTTAAAAGACTCATCCTCCCACACATAAAAAATATTTTTTCTACTGATGCTGACCAACGTCAACCTTCTTACAGAACAAAAAGGTCAACAAAGGATGCAGTACAAACAACTCTCCACATAGCCCTGACTCGCCTGAGGAAGGACAACATTTACGCACATCAGGATGTTGTTTGTGGTCTTCAGCTTTTCCTTTAACACAGTTTTTCTACATAGACTCAGTAATACACTAAGTGTCCTAGGCCTGGATAGGAGGATTTTGGATTTTCTCAGGAACAGACCACAGACTATCCAAAGGGGAAAGCATACATCATTAACCCTTATCCTGAACACAGGGACACATCAGGGGTGTGTCTTCACCCCCATTCTTTAATATAAATTAATTCACGACCGCTCCCCCATTCACTCCACCAAAACCATAATCAAGTTTGCTGACAGCAACCCTGTTGTAGGAGCTCCAACTCTTGACAATATGGTTTCAGAAAAATAACCTGGATCTCAACATCTCAAAGACAAAAAACATAATTAAGGGAAATCTAAGCGCACTACAAACATTCCCCTTTTGATACACGGCGAGGAGGCTGCTAGACTGGAGACCTACAAGTTTCTTCATGCCCACATCTCTGCTGACAACACACACATCTCACACCAAGTGAGGAAAGTCAAACATAGACTTTATTTCCTCAGGAAGCTAAAGTGGAAGATAGAGAGCCTCCTGGTATATAACTGCACTGCATGGTTTTCCAGCTGCTCTCAGGAGAACAGGAAAGACCTGTAGCAGGTGGTGAATTCAGCAGAACATGTTATTGGATTGCTGCCGCCCTCTGTGATGGACATTTACATCTGCAGGCTCCCAAAGAAAACCAGCGCCATTTCAACAGACTCCATTCACCACGGACACATTCTTTTTCTTTCTCCACTCTCATCTGGTAAAAGATTAAGGACTTTATCACTTTAAACTCCACAACTTTAACAACTGTGACTTAGTGGGTAAAGTAGTTGTCTTGCACTGGGAAGGTTGTGGGTTTGATTCCAGCTTCCCCCTCACGGATGTAGATGTGCCCTTGTGGAGGGCACTTAATCCAGAGTTGCCTACTGATCAGCATACGAATGAGTGCTACTGGGTGACTGTGGCTATAGTGTGAAGTACTTTGAGTGGTCAGCATGATGAGAAAACTGTTATATAAACTGACTCCTGTTACATTTAAAAACCAAATCCATCAGACTCATAAATAATTTTAACCCATACTGGTCAAATCAATCACCCCTACACTTGAACACATATAATGGACAAAATGTAGTAATAGGCTTATTAATGATAAATTTTGTCTTGTTTATAATTTAGTGTGTTAATCCCTTCTTCCAAACATGAGCTGCTAAATAGTTATTCATTAGTGCAGTAAACCCTAGATAGGTCATTAGTCCAGTACAGGACTACAAAAAGAGGAGCAACATTTTATATTCACTCATACTCGAAGATATTTATGGTGGGCAAGAGCCCTAAGACGTTGATCTTTTTAAATGTTTGAACAAAACAGGAGTAGCGGTAGAAAACCAACAGATGAACAGACACTCTACAAAAACAGATCACAGTTCAGATTTGCACCCAGAAGGCTCTGCTGTGAGAGAGAAATACTAAACATTGCGCCACTGTTAAGGCTATTCTTGGCATGATGTTTAAAATTACTTGACTTCAAAGTTGAAGGCAATGGCAAAACCTTGTCTGTGTTTTAGTGTAACTCAAACAAATGCATGGAACATATTTATGCAATATAACAATTAAACATAGAACAGTACAAAGCCCCTAAAGACTGAAAAAAAATTATATAGCAAGAAAGTATATCAAGTTTGGAGAAAGATGTCAACACTTTCTCAGAGTAGTTTTATTTTAAATATATTTCCCCAAACAAATTAAATTATAGTTATGATTTAACTCTGTGTCAAAAAAAATATGTATTTAAGGGAAACACCCATTTAATTTTACAAACATGATTATTAGTTATTTGGATAATAGTCTTAACCTTAAATAGTGTATAAAATATCAGTTTACTCAAGACAAAGTCACAAAACTTTTCGCCAGTGCTAGATATGTGCAAACTAGATTAAAGTGTTCCTCTAATTCTTAAAATAAACACAAAGGCAGATTGTTTTGCTAATTTATTTATAAGTCATAGTACCAAGATATAACCACACATATTTCCTATTTGATATAGAACAAGTCTGTTTAGTACATGTTTGTATGGATTTCATGTAATGATTGTGTAATCTAATACATTCCACTAACTTTTGAGATCTACAGCAGTTGATTGGAAACATTCATCATCCAGCAACTTTGAAGCATCATTTTAAACATGATTCCTATCTAAAAGAGATATTATTCTCTGCTTTGCCAAGTCAGATATTCTTTTATGGTTTAGTAAATGAAAAAAATAGTGATGCACAATATAAAATAATTCTACCAATACCAATAACCGATGATTTTCTGCTTTTCAACGCTGTGACCAATTCCGATACCAATAACTTCATATTCATTATAATCTTTACATAATCTGCAGCTTGTGGTGGATGCAGCTATGAAAATCTAATTATTTAGGAGCTCTGGCTTATCTATAATGGCAAACAAAAGGTTTTGGCTCTACAAATGTTTGTCATCACACAAAAAGTAGTTACTTGTTTTTACTAACAGCAGCAAAAGACACAATTCAATTCAAAATACAAAGAGCATCCCTTAAAAATTATAGAAAAGATCTATGGCTTAACTGCAAAGGTATTAGTGAAGTCAAATATTTGTCAAATTTAAAATTATATGCACTGTTGTTGGTACTGTAAATAGAGCACCAGTGGTAGATTTTTCATGACAAAAACAGGCATCACAAAATGTGGTCCTTTGCTGTAATTAACAGCAGCAAAAAGCACAATTCCATTCCAAAAACATTCCATGAAAATTATTGAACAGATCTATGGTTTTAACTGCAAAGTTATTTGTGAAGTCAAGACAAATATTTTTCAAATATAAAATGATATGCATAAACATAGTCATCCTCTCAAAATTTTACAAAAAAACTAAACAAAATAAAGTGCATCCTCAACATTAACCACAGCATAAGATAATTCCAGGCAAAAAGGTGCATTAAAAAAAATTTCACCTGACTATCTTCAAAGGTATTTGTGGAGTCAAGTCAAATATCTTTCAAACATGACATTATATGCATAATATACTGTATGTCAGCCTTGATTAAATAACTGTAACAAAGTAAATAATCAACAAAATGTTGCCTGGCTGCATGAGGCATTGTTTTTTTTAATTTTTATGAAAAATAAACATTTAAATAACTCCCACTTTCTACTCAACATTGCCCACCAACATTGTATTTGTCCCTGTTGTGTGATGTAGCTAAAGCTTTACTTAAACAATAAATTAAATTGGTCTGTTTTGCTTTAGTTCAGGTCTTTTGAGTTGTTTTCTCTGCAGAATTTCTTCATACATCAGCAGGATAACATTGTTGTTGTCATCTGCCTTGGTTTTCTTCTGCTGTGGCTCCTCTAGATTTTCAGCTGATGTTGCACATCTCATCTTGTCGTGCAACACTTTTGTTGCAGTCCTTATTTCTAGGGCCCAAGATTGTACCGAGAAAAAACAGGGACTCCATGTAGAGGTGACTGAAACGCTGCTCTGTGGCTTGCAGTAGGGTGTTATTTGAAGTTTTAACTCCATAATCTGTTGCAACGGTCCTATTTAACAGAAGTTCAAGGCTTCAATGGAGGGGATGACATCAACTGCAGTAACTGTAGCTTAACTTATATATTTTGTCAGCTGTTCACAAGGGTCAAGAATAATGAGCATGTTTTCAATTATAGTCCACTGGTACGGGGTCAGATGAGCTGGCAACTCAAAATCTACTGCATGTTTTGAGTTCTACTGCCCTACAAGGGCTCACTTCTGTCCGAACAAGGTTCTCAGCATGTAGAATGTGCTGTTCCATCTAGTGGGCACATCTTGTTGAAGCCTTCTCTTTCATGCCTAGTTGTTTCCGTAAGCTTTCAAGATGGGAGGTGGCAAATTGGGAGTGTGTGAAATGTCCAACTATCTTCTGAAAACAGTCTGAGATTCTTCTTTGGCTCAGCACAGCCTCATTTACCGCAAGCTCTAAAGTGTGTGCCATAAGGCCTAAGCTTGCAAGCCCACAGTTCTCCATAGCCTTGATCATGTTCCGTGCATTATCTCTGAGCACACCATGCACTTGGTCTTTTTTTATACTCCACCGCACAAGCATTGTTTCAAAAGCTTGACCTATCATCGTCGCTGCATGTGACTCGGGGCCCTCCTGTGCAGCATTGCTTTTTGCATGTTAAAATGTTGATCCAACCGTTGAGCCGTTAAGCTTAACATGCTGACCGGACTAACATCTGATGTCCATATGTCTGTGGTAAAACTTACATGCAGTCTGTTCTTGTCAATCATGTTGTGGATGTGTATAGTGACCACATTATTGAGGACAGGCAGGGACACGAAGAAGCAACGGCCAGGGATGGTGTAACGTGGCTCCAAAAGTGCTATTAAGTTAGTCTATGAATCACTGAATGTCTTAGTACTAAAATACTTCAATGACTTGTAATCAGTGTATCAACCCTCCAGCCCGCTGTGGTCTTCTGGCTCAAGTCTACTCTGCATACCTAGAACCAGAACCAAACACGGATAAGCAGCATTTTGTTTTTATGCGCCACTTATCTGGAACAAACTCTCAGAAGATGGTAAAAGTGCGGAAACCCTAAGTCCTTTAGATCAAGGTTAAAAACCTATTTGTTTGAAGATGCCTTTGAATTTTAATGCTGAAGTTTATAGTCCAACGTGTCTTATATTTTGACCTGCTATATAAATAAACTTGCCTTGCCTTTTAAATCCATGGCAGAAATAAAGTAATGAGTATGTGCAAAACAGCTTCAGTTTGTTTCCACATCCATTAAAAGGTATTACACTCGTTTTGGAGCGTCAACTCTCACCCAATCTGTGCCAAAAGCTAAAGCATGGAATAAACTCTGGATTGAGGTACATTTATCAATCCGAAATGGAGTTCATGAAACAATGACACTTCTTTCTATTTGAGAAATACCTCAAACATGTTTTTGGGCTATTTCAACACATACTCACACTCAACCAAGGGGCTGTTTTATGATGTGTTTTCTAGGTGTCATTTTAGTTACTGTTTTATTGTACTGTTCTACAATCTGGTCAAAATGTATCCTGCTCTGTTTGTACAGTATATCTTTGTCCTCTTGTACTACTATTACTCATTCAGGCTGCTTTTAGAGGTCACGTCTCTGCCAGTAACTGCATTTGACATTATCTTTAGGTAAAATGCTTGTATGAATGAAACTCAGGGAAGAACTTAAAATAAACAGCAGGAAAAAGCTGAAATACTCAGGTTTCACCCTGACAGATAAAAAGCTATAAGCCAATGGAACATTATCAGATTCTGTGGATTATGTTACTTTCAGATGAATATCTCATACTGCTATAAGCTTCAGGATTAATAAAGAGATCCTAGGGAGAGTGCTTGTTAGATCTCCTTTGCTCTTGTTAACCCATACAGTAGATAAAGGTAATTTACCGAACAAGTAGTATAATCACCATCTCAATGAGTTGCTGCTCTGCAAGGCAGAGAACATGTGGCTTTAATAACACTGCTGAGTTTGGAAATAATAACATTGACTCGATTTACTGCAGAGTCAGCTTGTCTTATCACTGCAGAGCAGATGGACATGGACCCTGTACATAACTCTGAGCATTCTAATATTAACATTTACATTATCATATTAATACGCCTCGATGGGATCAGTAAGCAAACCATAAAAATGCAACAACTTCAGACTGAATGTGTAAAAAGTAAGCCTAAAATTTCAAGAAGAAAAGTCACAATTGCTTTTAAAATTCTCACAGAATTACAGCTAATCAAAACAAGTTAAAAGTACAAGTTTAAGATGTCCAAACCCCAAATCAGTTGAAGATACAATTTCAGAAAATTGGGGAAAATGGTTTTCATTTGTTAAAGGCTGAATTGCATGTAGGAGAATCATAATCATCCTCATAGCTTGTAAAAATCTGGTGACACATGGTGATATTTGAAAGTCATGTTATTTCTACCCAACATCATTTTTAAAATCTTTTTTAAAACATTTTTCCAGTACATCAAATATCATCAAATGCTGAAACTTCCTTTCACTATTGTAATATTTTCATCTCTTAGCTAAAAAGAAAAAAAGAAGCACAGAACAAATTTAAAACTGAAACCAGAAATTAGCATTTTCATTTTTTAATTAGAGCTACCTTGCACGTAGCATGATATTTTTCGATCCATAATGGTGCATGTTTTTTTTTTTTTTTATTAAAAAACTATACAAACTTCTTCCTTCATCTTGTTTTTGAAGATTTAAGCACACATAATCAGTGTTGATCCTATACAGGCAGACCTGATGGAAAGTATGTGTTGCAACACTTTTGTTTGCACCACGAAGACCCTTATCACTTCTTGCTACTGGTTGCTGTTTATTGAAGTCCAGCCAGGAATCCAAATGCCCCCCCTCTGTGCTAACACATACACACAGAGTCAGAAACGTGCACACTACACGTCAACACAGATAAAAGACCGAGGAGGGATCTGCTCAAGGCTGCTGGATAACACCACTAAAGCAGATGGCCCTGTCTAAAATGACTAAACATGGAGACAAAACAACGCAGCAAAAATTACACTGGAGTCCCCTCAGCTTTGTCCCCAGGATGCAGCGTAATGTGTGTAAGAAACGGTTTGTCTTCTAGAAAGTGAAAAGTGAAATAGTTGGGATAAATATTTAATCACCGGTCAATGCATGTTTACATCATTATAAATGTGACAGTGGCAGTGAAGAAATATAATCAAAACAGATCCAGCAGCAGACGGAAATCTCCAAATAGTCATTCTGATGTGGCAGCAGCTATTTGTTTTTTTCAGTGAAGCCCTGTCTAATTTATTTCATGGTATTTACAATGATGATAAACATAAACAGTAACGCCACGCTGAGCTTGGATTTCTGCTTCACTATTAATTTAACAGAGACTTTCTGACTCGTCTTTCCCTCAACATTAACTGCTCCATCATATTGCAATTCCTTCGCCTCAAGGCCCTTAGAAAATACAGCCTCTGTGTCTCTCTTTCAGCACCCCAGGGCTTGGTGTAGCAACAGGCAAAATAATACATTGGCTCAGCAGTAGAGGCTCCACTGAACTCTAAACAAAGGCTCAAAGCATTCCTCCTATGTATTATTGACGGACATATTCGCTTGCCGTCTGTTGTACAGTGTGTGCAAAAACAAAGAAAATTATAAGTAAGAGCTGGTCACACATCTGACCACGTCATTTGCTACCACTATTCAGTTCCGTCAGGGGGAAAAAATCCTTAAAAAGATTTAAGGACATAGATGGTAGAAGTCTTTGTCAAGTCAGCGGTCCAAACTTCAGCCAATATGTAAATCATATTTAGTATTATTATTATTGTGGTTCAATAAAAAGTGAGCATCTGTGAACTTAAATGTAGGGTGCTCGAAGGTTAAGCTTAACAAGGGGTGGAAGAAACGGGTAAAGCAGTTTTAAAAAGAAACCCATAAAAACTGCTGATTTAATTCTCTTTTTTACCAAAGCAAACAATGAAATACTAACAGTGAGTCAAAAATGGGTTTCTAATAAAGACGGATAACGCGTTTTGATCTCTTAGTCTTTTTGTTAAATCATTGATGTGTGTCTGAACTTCCTGCCTCGGACTGTTTGTCAGAATAAGTGGTGAGGTTTAACTGAGCCGAGTCTGAAAAACACTTTGTGAAATCCGTTTTCTTTTAACTCTCCCAGCTGACACATCCATGCCCAGCATGTGGGGTGAATCCGTGCTGCTGCTGACCAAAACATTCCATTTAGCTGTTTGTCACTGGCACAGAAGCACAAAGAAAAAGTTTTGCTAAAACAACAACGCTAAATAAAATATGCATGCATGTTCTTTGTTGCAGCATCGCACGAGGGGATTTATTTGTTACGTAAAGCTCAATGTGGAACAGATCTAATGTAAACTGTGTCACCAAAGTGACATATATCCTAGTTTAAAGGCACAAGATAAACTCAGATAAGGCTTGGGGTCACTCTGATGTTTGTGTTCTGGTTAAATGACAAGAAAGTACTTGTTCATTGCTCCTGTCCTGCCTTGCAATCATTTGCAAAACAAAGTTCTGCACATAGCCCAAAAACCCGCAGGAAGTTTAGAATTCACAAAGGAGATTGCTTACAGCTGAGAAGTCACTGCAGATACTCAGAGTCCAGTACATTGACTTTGACTTTGATAGAACTACATTTCATATAAAATAAGACTTTGTACAACACCTTGCTCATGTACTTTAATCAACTGCACTTTAACGTAGTGTAAAGCACTTTGGGGTCGTCAGACTTGATAAAGTACTATACAAGTACAAGCCATTTACCATTTACCACAATTTATTACATAGGATCCACAAACTTCATGCAACTTCATTAGGATTAGGAAATAGAATCCACCTGTGTGTAATTTTATCTGAGAATACAGCTGTTCTGTAAAGGCTCCAGAGGTTTGTCACAGGATATTAGAGAAAACAGAAAAAAACAAACTAGGAACACACCGCCGGACATGACAAAGATGAAGCTGCTCAGAAATGTAAAGGAGGGCTGCATATAAAACAATATTCCGAGGCTTTGAACATCTCACAAAGCACTTATCGCCTTATAATCAACTTAGATAGAAAGGATTATGGTTGATGGGATGATGAATGAAGTTAAATAGAGGGCAATCCTCTATTGGTAAAGGATGAAAATAACTTTAGACTGGGATAGAAATTTGCCTTCCAGCAAAACAACAACCTTATGCATACAACCAGATATACAATCAAATGGTTCTGATTTGGGATGAAACTATTAATAGGAGTCATCATGAGTAACTGATAATTGAGATAATCTTTAGCTAGTCTGGTAATCAAATCAAATCAAATCAGTAAGTGGAGTATACAGACTCTAAAACATGCTATTTGCTGAAAGAACCCACTCATAGCAGTAATTAAGCCAGAACCAGACACAAATGTTCACATACAGATCCACAGATAGCACAAGATGTTAATTCAGTGTTGAATTATGGTCAAAAAGGTTGATTTCTGGTTAAGCACGACAACCGATGGTGGATCCATCATCAAACAATCATCCAAATGTAGCTAATTAACCAATGTTGAAAAAGTGTCATTGAATCAATGTAGAATTAACAAATGCTGTGTATATATATATATATATATATATATATATATATATATATATATATATATATATATATATATATATATATATATATATATATATATATATATATATATATATATATATATATATATAGAAATGTATCAGAAAAAAATATATAGATTAATTGATTACTAAAATAATTAATAGCTGCAGCTGCAGATCAAGAGACATATTACAGTGTTGGAATGGCTTAGTTGAAGTGCTCAACTAATAATAATAATAATAATAATAATAATAATAATAATAATAATAATAATAATAATAATAATAATAATACATTGTATTTGTAATTTATATTTATACAAATCCCAAAGTGCTACATAGTAAAACAACACCTAAATACAGTTTAGAAACTGTGGCAAGACTTGAAAGTGAATCTAAACCTATTTTTCAAGAATGGGTCAGAGTTCATTCTACACATGTGTAAACCTACTAGATCCACAAAGTAGGATGTTTTATTGTTGAAAGGTGACTGCACGATATTGACTCAAAACACAAATGCATGCTCCATTTTTAATTTTTCTAATTTCTATTTTCATTCATAAAAAACATTTTAAAGCCACATATCTTCTTATTTCTTTCTCTATCTCTGTTGTTGCTCAACACAATACTTTGTGTTGAGTTTTAAAATAAAATCCCAATTAAAGTTTGTGTTAATAGCTTGGCAAATTACGGAAAAGTTCAAGAGATGTAAATGCTTTTGGAAAGCCCTATTTGAGGCCCCAAATCATTGGACAGAAAAGGTGGATTCCTTTTTACTGTCCTTCAAACCAAACCTGTATCTCAGCAATGATAATTCAAAGGGCGATAAGCTGTCTCATTTATTTAACTATGACCTTGTTTATGTCCACAGGCGGCCGACACTAACACATTTGGAAATATGAGAAATAGAAATCAGCCATGTAGCCTTCCATCATAACTTTTAGTACAAATGTGCAATTTCATGCTGCAACCTGCTGTATCTCTCACACTGACCTTTAACTGTCTCTCAGACTGTTAAGCGTCTACAATCAATACAAGAGCCACTGACATCATGCTCGTTTTAGGGGGAGCAGGGAAAGGCCAGTTTCATTAAACCCTTAGGCCAATAAAGTCAGACATTAGTGAAACAAGAAACTTCAAATCAGATGGCAGAGAATGCTGTGAGGAGAAAGGGAGATGAGCTGCAGCAAACAGAAATAGTACGACTAAATAATATAATAAAACTAGTTAGTTAAAGCAGTTTACCTAAAAAAAAAAACATAACAATACCAGTAGTGGCACCTTTAAAATTTGAATAATAAAATACATTTAATCAAAATAACTTAACAACGGATATTATTGCTGACATTTAAGATGCTAACAATATAGTTTTCCTTATTGTAATGCGTTGTGCGTGCTCGGCGTTTAAAAAGTGCTGCAGTTGCATTACACTTGCTCATGCTCCCTTTGAGTCACTCAGACTCTAACCCACTCCGACAGGACGCGTTCCTCTGTGTCCCCACCGACACCGGAGGGTCACAGGGTGGCAGGGCGAGACCGGGCCGCTTCCTCCTCCACAGCATGCACCCTGCCAAGTTTAGCTGCCTGCTATCAGTGCCAGCAAGTGGGGATGGACAGCACACATGAGGGTGTGCTAGAAAATCAGATGCCACATTCCAAAACCTCTGGCTGGTTACCTTCTTATGCATCCGGTCTAAAGCTTGTGAGTTTTATGGAGGTGGGTTGCCGCAATATAAAACAGAAACATTAGTTTAACTTTTTACCGTATTTTATTTGCTAACTAATAGCAGTAATAACACTGCATCTGTCAGGACATAATGTGTGTGTGTGTGTTTTTAAAGGATCACTGATTGCAACATTCTCAATGGAGCTCTGGAAAATTCAATGCAGTGGTGATTGGGGAAAAATTTTTATCCCTTCAGTGTTCCCGGGTTCTTAGAAATTTCAATGGAACAACTTTATTTTATTTTTTTTACAATTTTCTATTTGATATTAAGGCCACATTAAATTGTCCTTATAATCCTCCTAAAGGAAACTGGGGATGCTTTACTATCCGAGCAGCATCTTTCTCAAATTCAAAGGATTAACAGCTCTTTGTTTCAAGGGCTTCCAATTCAACACTCTGCAAAGCGCAACTAACTCCCTGTTTAATTTTGATCTGTTTGCAATTATCCCCCTAAATACCCCACGGATCCAGGAGCCTACTTAAACAAAACGTAACTCACACTGTGAAGTGGTACATGAAGCATTTCCAGCCAGATGGCCTTTCCAGAAAGTTATACACGCGCCCCTGGATGTAGGTGCGGGTGAGAGCTGGGCGAACCCCGGTGCTGTACACCGACATTCGCTCGGACATCCGGGGGTGAGACAGGTAGGGGTGCAGGTGAGCACTGGGGGCTCCGGAGGGGGATCTCCCATCCTCTTGCATTCTTTCTTTGCCCGCAGCTGTTCCTGATTCATGAACACTGACTGTGGTTTCCGAGAGCTCCAAATCCGCTGGTCTCTTTCCACGCGCCACTCCTGAAAACTTCCTCGAGTTCTTGGTGTTCTCCTGACCGCGAGCGGAAAAAACAGACATCGTGATATTCCGCCTTTGTTCTGTGGTTTAACTTTTTCACAGTTTTTCTTTCCGGTCATTGAATTAAAATGACAAATGTTCGCCCATGTGCGCTCACCTTCTGTTGCGCGCCTGATCGCACCGAGACGCATAAAACTGTAGGAGGCTATAAACGCTGTTATTAATGCTCTAGATCACCAAGACGTTTTTTTTTTTCTCTCCCCCTCTCTCTTCCGAGGAACAACTGTCCAACTCTCTGGGTTGCTCAGGACATGACAAGTTCCACACTTGAGTGAGTGTCCCTTACCTCTGTTACGGTGCTTATCAGCCTGGAGTGCTGTCACCAGGCGGTGCGCAGTGAGCCCCCAGCTGTTCGGTCATTCGCCAACAGTATGGCTGTACTCCTGAAAAGCAATGCACAGCGGATGAGCTCTGGCCTCACATAGGATGTGGATTAAAATGTTTCACTTTCTCTGTTAACCTTTTTTTTTTTTTTTTTTTTGCTTTGGGGTGAGACTTGTGGATGATGTTTGTAGTAAATGAAGTGCAGGTCTGGTCATTCAAAATGATCAAACATGCAATTAACTTATATATACATATATTTATTTATAAAGTTGAAGCTTCTCCCAAGGTTCTTTTATAAAATTCCTCAACCTCTATTTAGATATGACGTGTCACCTCAACTTGCCATGGTCAGTTTTTTTCTCTTTGTTTTATTTTGTTGTAGCTCAATATTTGATCAAGATAAAACCCACCTTCCCCAAAACAAGCTTTCAGGGACACATGCATCTGATGGTTTGGCATAGAGGATAGGCCAATTTACCAGAGTGTTTTTGTCCTTTATTAACATGTTTTGATCAAATGTGTTTCTATAGGTATGGTTGCAGCAAAACATGCATGCTCACTATATTAGAGAATGCATGGATTTCTTCAACATTTAGCAGCAATGAAACACATGAAAGTAGTTTGTAAAAAGGATGAGGGAAGACTAAAATTGCAATATTTCCTTTGCATCATAGTCTGAGTGATAATTTCGAGCCAATGGGTTATGAGGATCTGGTTGATGTGTTCTCTTAAATTTTAAATCCCTAACAATGTTCTCTGCAGAGCTGTGACATCAACTCCTGATCTGGAGGGACCGGTTTCATTCCTAAACCTTTGTTTTACCTGCAGTACAGTTGGAAAAAAAAGATTAGTCACAGCACCATTGGAACTGACAAGAAACTTATATATATTTAAGTTTATGCAAGTACAATATGGCAATTAGTCATTCTGTGATTGGTGAATATGTATGGAAACCAATCATATAAAACAACTGGAACATGCACATGTCAGTTAAACCTCTAAATGTGATTGTTCTCATCTTGTCATCCACAGCAGAGTCTATCATATCTTGGGCAGGGGTCAGTGGAGTCAAACTGATTTAAACACACATAGTGAAACCCCTTGCAACTCAGATGTAATTCAAAATCTAATGAAATCTATTTAGAACTTTTTGTCCACCATTGAGTTCTGTAACGCTAACAAGAGAGCTTTATTGCTATCCTTCTTGTGATGTCATTGACCCAAACACATCAGTAGTAGAAGTAGCCAGGTTTTTTTCCCCCAGTAGATCATTTAAGAAGGTTTTGTTTTGTTATATCCGCACATTGAATCCATATATCATTACCAAACTGTGTTTTTATTTTCAGTGCCCACTTAGCAGTACAAAAGAAACACACCACTTAGTAGTAGGGTTGTAATGGTGCACATAATTCCCAGTGTTTTACAAATGCCTGTTTTAAGGTCTCTTTGTAAGTTTCTGGAACGCTTCAATCAAGAAAATAAAATAACATTTTGTTTGTTTTGTTTTTATTCAAATGACTAGGTCTTTTTATGAAAATAAGTAGTTTTTTTTAGGTTTTAAAACGTAAAAAAAAGCACTATGTGTCTGTAGAACTGACTGAAGATTGCTTTTGTTAATTTTTTTCAGTGAAAAAAGTAGTATAAACAGGTCCAGCCAATGCCTGGATAAATAGATTACACGACCACTTGAAAACGGACAGTGCTGAAGATTAGACATTCTGAAGTAATGTCCATATATGAGAATAAAATATGTTTAAACCACGTTGCCGTTGTTTCAATATTTAGATGACTCAGTTTACTACCTGTACCTGACTGCAGCATGTGCCTGTTGGGAAAATCTCCTCTCAACAACTCATTTATCGAGTTTAATTGTCATGCAATGTACAGAGTTTTTGCTAATTGGATGCTACATGTAGCATCTAATCAGCTGATATTTCTCCAGTACCTATGATTTTTAGATTCTCCTTAAAATTGTTTTAGATGAGTAATTAAGTTTAGTGTAGAGCGAGCTACTGTTGGTACCTAATTGCTGTTGATAAATTATGCTTTGGTGCAGTCCACCTTCTTTCTTCTTCATCACTGTGCAGTAAGACAAACCTTTATTTTCCCACACAGCAGTCATTAGCGATAGCTGGGAGTCTTCTCCGTTTAGTTTGGTCTTGGTGTTGCTTTTTAAAGGTGCACAATTGGCTTCAGCGTTGCACTCCTGGTTTTGCTCATAAACATTATCAAGAATCAAGAGTGTTTATTGTCATTATGTGTTACCATGATTACACTTTGGTGAGACCCCGGCTCAGAATGCTCATAGATCACACATAACACGCAAACACGACAAGACACAATGTTTTCAATTATATTTTTTTGATTACAACAAAAACACTCCCTGAGAAGCTTAAAGCGTGAAAATAGTACTTAGCATTATGTATGTATTCAGGTCTAAAACAATGCTGTATTTGTTAAATATACACTGTTACTGAACTGAAAAGGCGGTAATGGAAATTGCGAGTATGAATATGTATCTCTTCACTCCCCTACCGAGTAGTAACTTCAACTGCTGACTTTCAGGATATATTTGCTGAGTGTTAAGTGGTTTCCATTATTAACTATGAGCTGGTTTCTCTCAATAAATGTAGGAGCTATGAAACAGCTCTTGAGTTAAAGGTTTACACATTTTTGAAATATTACTGAAGATTTAGTTTCTCTCTGCTTACCTTTCACCCATTGAATTCCCAACTGAAACTGCAAAAAAGCAGAAATAGCAACTTGGCCACTACTGTGCAAAGAACTCTGTATAAATGAACATGGCTGATTATTTTCTCACATGTCTTCTTTTCTGGCATTCCAAAGAAAGAAAATCAGAAACAAATCTTCTGTTATAAGAAAAGGTAAACACCTGATCATAATTTGAGCTAATATAATACAACCCACCGCTGTCCTGGTTAAGGGATGTATTAGTTAAATGTCAAATGACTGTAATGACAGTCTAATAAAAAAAAAAGTCATTGAGGTCAGTTCATCATCAAGGTTATCTTGTGGATTTCTCCCCCTATGACCTTGGCTCAGGTAGTCTAACTGAGAGGAAGCAAGCTTCCCTGCAGCACAATTTAATAGGAGTCGAGTGTCGTCCATGTGATGACAGGATCTGTTGCCAGGTAGGTATTAAACAGCACTCATACCGACTTTTGCTGCAGCGAAGTCTTTCATATCATTGGAGATTTTGTAGGTAGTACAGAAAGGACATTGCTCCTGAAAGTCACTAGTCTTATCACAGCTAAATGTTGAAGAAATACTGTTATAATGATCAGCTGACCAGACTTTTTTTTTTCTAAGTCTGGCCGGTCATATTGTAAAAAGGTACCTTAAGTTAATAAGCTGGTAAAAAGTCCACCAAAAAGGTAAAAAGTATACTCATTCAGAGTTTTAAAACATGAATATTTGGTAGGTCTATAGTTATAGTGAGCTCAGAACATGTGTTTATAATGGGGAAGTTTCCATCCATCTATACATTATCTGACACTTATCCAATATTTGTTTATGAACTTAACAGATCCCGTAATACTCTCCAGCTGATTCAGGGGCTCCAAATTAATAATAATTATGTGGTTGGTGTGGAATGGCACTAGGATGACTGTGAAATACCCAAACAGTCAGCCCCCTCTGAAAAGCTCTGGTTGCAAAGATCACAGCATAGTTAGAACTTGAACTGGCACCAGTGATATACGGTTCCTCTTGGTTTCCCGCTATGACGCTGGGGCTAGTTCAAAAAGTACCTGCCCTGGGTAATCTGATCTGACTAATAAGCCACTCATCATTATGTGCCAGCATGTCAGTATGATCTCTGAAACCAGGCTTGTTCTGAATTATTCCATTGGTAACATAACCAGCAGCGCCAATGCTGCCATCATTTCACGATTATGTGCAACTGTATGCAGCTATTTATGGACAGTTGATTGTTTCCACCTTGGGAATCCTCACACCTGATTTGTTAGAAAATAATCTGCTGAGGCGACTCAATTTTCTTTTTCATTGAGTTAAAAGGGCCCCTATATCATGTACATACAGTTTAGGCTCCTCAGCACACAAACCAATGTGCATTTCCATTTAAATGTGCAAACACAGAGAAATACTCAGTCTATATCTAACTGAGGTTGTTTCCATCATTTATTGAGGTGTGTTAGGTTATTGTATGAGGCTAAATGTGATACAATTTCTCTGTATGGGTTCTCTGTACATGTTAAAAGCTTTAGGCTTGTTTAAATCTGAATTCTCTTACAGTTTCCAGTTTGTTCCTGTTAATAATAAATCTTCGTTAAACCCTAGGGTCACTTGAGGAGTACCACAGGGTTTGTCCCTGTGCCAATTCTCTTTACTATATATATGCTTCCCAATTGGTTAAATTTTAAGACAGAATGGGATTAATTTACACTTTTTATGCTGATGACACTCAGCTATATTTATCCAATAATCCTGACAAATCCAATCAATTATTTTGACTACAGACATGTTTTGATGACATCAAAACCTGGATGACTTTAAATTTTCTGCTTTGAATTCTGACAAGACAAAAGTTGTCTTCAGACCAGAATACTTAAAAATAAACTTCTTAATCAATCACCTAATGTGGATGGCATCAAATTTGCCTCTGGTAATAAATGAAAAAAACAACAACCTTGGTGTTATTTTTTAGCAGGACATGTCATTGAAATCCCATATTAAATAGGTATCCAGGGTTTCATTGTTGCATCCCCTCAGTATTGCCAAAATTAGAAACATTCTGTCCAGGAGCAATGCTGAAAAACTAATCCATGAATTTGTTACTTCAAGGCTGGACTATTGTCATTATTTATTTACTATCAGGACATCCACAACATGCAGTTCAAAGTCTTGAGCTGATCCAAAATGCTGCAGCAAGAGTTCTGATGAAAATCAACATGAGAGATCTCATTTGTGCAATTTTAGCTTCCCTTCATCACAGAATGGCTTAGCACCTATATACATCACAGACTTGTTATCAGTGTATTAACCCTTCAAACCACTAGGGTCTTCTGGCTGCAGCCTGCTATGCATACCTAGAACCAGAACCAAACACGGAGAAGCAGCATCTAGTTCCTATGCTTCAGTAAACTGTAAAAGTGCTGAAAGCCATAGTTCTTTTAAATCAAGATTAAAAAACAATTTTTTTTAGGATTCCCTTTGACTATTCTAGTTAAACTGTTTTACTGAAACATCATTAGTTCAAGTTTGTCGTCCAACTATTTTTAATATTTGCTTTTAGCTTCCATTTTCCCATGTTCAATTTTGTTTAATTTTTTTCTACATTGTATTCCAACTGCTTTTATTCTGTTAATATTTTCCTATATTTTAATCATGTAAAGCACTTTACATTGTCTTTGTATTGACATGTGGTATACAAATAAAATTTTCTTTGCCTTTCCTTTCCTTGCCATCATATATCAGAGATCTGATTGTTCCTAACAGAGCACTTTGCTCTCAGACTGCAGGTTCCCAGAGTCTCTAATAGTAGAATGGGAGGCAGATCCTTTAGTTATCAGGCTCCTCTCCTGTGGAACCAACTTCCAGTTTTGGACCCTGTCTACTTTTAAGACTAGGCCTAAAACTTTTTGACAAAGCTTATAGTCAGAGCAGCCTATGTTAGCCTGAACTGTCTCTGTAGTTATGCTGCTATACCGTAGGCTTAGGCTGCTGGAGGATTTCACAATCTATTTTTTTCACTCGGTTGAGTTCTCCTACTTTTCTCCAATTTGCATTGTTTGAAGTTATTTCAACTTTTAACTTTTTGCAGATCAGCCACTATTACCATATAACATAGAAAGGATTCCTAGATCAATGTGTGTTACTGTGCTTTTGCGTCTCTGCTCTGTCACCTCTCACCCCCAGTAGGTGGAAACAGATTACCATTCACACTGAGCCTGGTTCTGCTGGAGGTTTTTCCTTCCTGTTAAAGGGGAGTTTTCCTCTCCATTGTCGCTTCATGCATGCTCAGTATGAGAGATTGCTACAAAGCCATCAACAATGCAGAAGACTGTCCACTGTGGCTCTACGCTCTTTCAGGAGGAGTAAATGCTGCTTGGAGAGACTTGATGCAACCTGCTGGGTTTCCTTAAAAAGGAAACTTTTTGACTAATCTGTCTAGATGATTTGATTGAATTTGCCGTTGTAAAGTGCCTTGAGATGACATGTGTTTTGAATTGGCGCAATATAAAGAAAATTGTACTTAATTTCATTTAATCATTAAAGCACTAATCCATAAGCAAACACTGGGTCTGATGCTTCTTTAGTTAAAAAAAGCTTCAGATATATAAATAGAGATATATTTGATTGTATTTAGATGAGTTTACTACTTTGTAGTTTGTTATTGTCGATTGTATAGCTGCTGCACATTTTCACTTCAGGTCATAAAGTTTGCCTGCATTTTCCTAAACTTTGACGCAACATCCATTTTTGTACATCCCATGTCGTGTGAGAAACATTGTGCCATAGTTTTATGTGCATTGTTACGGTTTTTACATGAGAACCCTGGTCCTTTAAGCTGATGGTAAGCTGTAAAGAACACATATAGACCGTGAATCACAGGTCTGATCTGAAAGGTCCTTTAAGCTAAGCCCAGACACCCTCCAGAGGAACCTTAATCCATCCAACGTTCCCTCGGATATTATCATTTCTCTCATGAATTTGTGGCCAGAGGCGATTGTTAGACTAAAGATGATTTCATAAACGAGGATTTTGAGTAAGGTAGACCCAAGTCACTGCCGTTCCTTGCACCTAAAAGGGGTGTTTGTGCACACTCCAGAAGCCAGGACTTTCTTAGGACTTTGCCAGTGTCTGGCGGTTGAGGTTTGGCTCCTGGGGTTCTGCCAGGCTAGGCCTGGATATTTCTGGAATTATAACTGACAAAAATATAGGAAATACGTTAGCATTTTCTACTCTTTTTTTCAGCTTTGACAGGTTGGAACATTTTAGGAGTGTTGTGGTTTGTAGTTAAGATTCCTGAGCTGTCCTTTGTTCACATCATTACTCAGCTTGTTGGTTGTTCGAGTCTACACTCCGCCATTGCAGCATAAATGGGCAAACATAGATTATTCCCACCTTCCTAAAGGACATAGAAAGGTGGAAATGTGATATTAACTGGTATTTACCCTGTGTGGTTCAGGTGAGATTAAGCGGTTCCATATACCAGCTGAGACTGCAGCTCCTGATTTAGTTTAGTGGAGAGAGCAAACAATAACATGTTGCTGTAATGAAGTGGCAATCCTAAGAAAAGAAGAAAATAAAAACAAGAATAACTGAAAACAACAACAGAAGCAACACGAAGAGTGTCATTTTAAAACAGCAACAAGAGTCATGTTTTATGAACAATAGTACAGTACAACAACAGTTTCATCATATTTAATTCAGTTTGTCATCAAAAGTTACTTTCACTCAGCAGCAGTTGCACCTTGTAGAAATATTTGTGTGATGTTCTGAACTCAGATTCTTTCCAAACAGTCTCTATATAAGTGTTCAGCCCAGTCAGAGGAAATTAGTCATGGGATCTCAGACTTTATTGTCCTCTGTATTTATGAGTAATATAAACACATTAAGGGAATGGGATCTATCCCCCTATGGCCGTATAAACAAATTAGCAGTGACTATGCCTATTCATGTAAAGACATTACTAATCAAGCCAAGGCGTGTAATGTGCAAAGATGGGTTTTTACAGTAGGTTATGTATTTTGTCATATAACCCAATTAACAATGATGAAGTGTCTCAAGCATGTGCGTCACTGAGTTGACTCTATTGTGCTAGAGTGGCCTAGTTCAGGAGCTGTGTTCGCTGAAGTCTGTGTTTGTAGACCAGAAATGACAAGACCATCCATTTCCAAAGGCTTTTCTCAATGCAGCTTGAAACCGTTCTCGCTTTTGCTTGAATTTAAAGGGCATAGCTGTTGTATCCTTTGCAACCCTCATTCAGTGTGCAGAAACCCCAGGCTAAACACACATTAGAAATAAAAAAAACAAAGAGTCAACCTTCATTGATTTCCATTTGAGCCTGATGAAACAATATTGCGGTACAACTTTATCCTGTCTTGACCTGCATTAGATTGAAAATCAAGAAATGATTTTTTCCTCTCCTGGGCTGTGTTGTACTCATCAGACCAGCCTATCACTAACAGTCCCAACAGAACATGATTGTTTTCAGAGTATTCAGGCTGACATTTTCCTCCAAGGTTTGATTATTTAATATTCATTCAACTTTATTTTTTCTAAGTAACAAGAAAAACATCTTAGAACATTTTAACTCTGTACTTGAAGTACAACTTGTCAAATTTCATTTTTTATTTGTAAAACCTATTAGTTTATGATAATCCTGTTGTTAGGTTAGAAAGTATTTGGCATTTTCATAACAAAACTCATCAAAAATGTAAATGCAGAGATGCAATCTTTTCAAAACTGTATAACAGATAAATACAATTTGCTTTTCACCAACTTGATATTTCCTTTAATCTTTTTTTAAGGTTTTTGAGTTTAAAAGAGGAGGTAAAAAAATTTCAACACAACGCAAAGGCAACATCAGACTTGTAGCTATAGAACGCAATGCAGTCCTGATGGCTTAGATTTTCAGTATGTAACGTAGAATAATTCCAGTTCATCCTTCAGAAATTTAAATAAAAATCCTTTTTTATTTTTAAAAAAAACTTGCAGATATTAAAAACTTCTGCTCTTTTACACTTTCAATTTCATTCTTGGAATTATTCACAAAGCATTCTTGCTTTTATAAAGTAAACTCCACAAAGTGTAATTTACCTCTAAAATAAAACAAGGATGTTTATGGTGATAGTTGCAAAACTTTATTTTTAATTTTTATTCCAGTAAAAAAAATGTTTGTGTCTGTTGTTAACTGTTTTTTTTTTTTTCAACATTTTCATTAAATAGTGCCTTTCTAGATTTACTCACCATACTATAGTAGGCTACCATTCAATGTTGGATACATTTACCATTACAAGCCTGGCACAGTGCTGTGAAAACGGATTTGCTTAATAACAGTGTTTGCTTTTTTGTCACATTGTTTTAAATAGTTAAAAACATGCAAAATAAAATCTCACAAAATAATGTTAATTAATAATTAGTAAAGGCAGTTTTTAAATCATGATTTCTCTTATTCAAAGTGGGGATAAAAAAAATAATAATTCCAGCATCAAAATAGCTGCCCACTAAACATAATATCTGGTTGTGTCACCCTTGGCAGCAAACATTGAAAGAACATATGCACAATAACTCTTTTACATCACTGCTGAAGAGATCCACTACAGATGTATTTTAATTCAACAACACTGAATAGTTTTGAGTTTTTTTTTATTATCTAACCCCTTGAGGCAGACTTGCTGGTGGGCCTTGATTCATTGTCATGATGCATAATTCAAGTGTTCTAGAACATACTATAAGATCACAAACTTATGGGTGGCCATTTTCCTTCAGGATATAAAATGCAGGGTTTATGATTATCTGCAAAAAAAGCCCAAGGCTGTCTATGAAGTTTTCCAGTGCAAAAACTATTGCATTGCAATTGTGGTCTTGAATTCCCAGAGAAAAATGGTATTGGATTGTAATCCTATAGGTTTTTCTGTCTTTCCCAAATACAAAAACAACATGTACACCTCTTCCGATTCTTACGAGTAAGTACACAAATTGTTTTCTGAGTCATACATCAAAAACCTCTTACATTCACAGATTTGGCTCCAATTGATCCAAAACAAATGGTGCAAAACACATCGACATACCTGTGTATAAAAATAACTTCTGTGTCTTTCTTTGTCGCTGACAGACACAAAACTGCTGTAACACCTTCACAAATTATTTAGTCAATGTATGTGTGATGTTCTTTTTGTGAATTGCTGTTAGGGTCATGTTTGTGGCTAGCTTTTAACCAACATACAGAAACCACGCAGAGACAGTAGTTAAGCCCTCACATTTATTGGATAAGTGGGTGATTTTTTTTCTGGCCGGGTAAGTTCGTCAGAGGGGAGGATGTTAGTGAGATGACAGGAATTATGTGGTTATGCTCTGATGATGTGAGTTGAGCTGGCTTATGGGTTTGAGGGGAGGTGGCGGCACAGAGGAGATCTCGTACATTCGTAGGAGAGTGTTTATCCCGTGGAGGTTGCCTTTTTGCCAGAGCGTGTAGACAGGTGTTAAGTTGGGAGAGAGAGCGGGCAGAGGAACTCACAGTCAGAAGGATTTGTGGTGAGCAACCTTGGATATGGTCCTCCCGGGGCGTTTATGGAGAGCTTGGAGTGGACTTGAAGGATGCTGGAGGACATGCAGGTGGTGTTTTGGGAACAGAAATTTCTGGGAATCCACAAGTTTGAGGAGGGATCAGGAAAGAGGTTCTCCAGGGGAGAGCTGAGGAAGCGCAGATGAGAAAACAATACAAGATAACTTGAAGGAGACTTGGAAACTGAATATTTGCCTTGATTCTACCTGTATAGGTTGACAATCAGATGTTGAGTGGTCGTCAAACAGCTCCTTCTAAACCTGGGAAGGAAATGAGAAGATTGCTCCCACTGCTCTAAACCTGGCACTGGATTCCAGGTTTGGTCAGAGGCTTTTTGGCCTAGGAAGTTTGTGCCCAGTTTCCATCCTATTGTTGAATCATGAACAAGTAAGAGACAAGTAAAACCTGCAGTGCTTTAAGTGGTATTCTGCAATCTAAGAGTAATTATTTTATACATTTGAAGCAGGGGAGTGGTGACCTAGTGGTTAGAGAGCAGGGTGCCTGCGTCTTGACAAGGTTGTGAGGTTTTGGGTTGAAATCCCATAGCCTGCCACTCTAAGCAGGACCCAGGCCCCAGAATCAACCCTGGGACACACAGTGGTAAGAGATGGGTTTAATGCAGAGGACAAATTTCATTAGAATGTATGTTGCAATGACAAATTAAGATAGCTGTTATATTATTAATTGTGACAAAATTGGAACTAATTTGTAATGGGGTACTTTTTCACAACACTTGTGTTTGTACTAATTTTCATAGATTACACATTAAAAAAATGAAACTGGAAAAGGTCCATTTACTTCCCGCAGCAGTCCCAAAATTAAGCCAAACATGTGCTCCTACATAGACCATTAAAACTTTAAATGTTTACTTCAAAACATGACCACGTATCATACGAGTTCTACTGTACATCATAAACGTGAACTTCCAACACAATGTGGGATAATGATAAAACATGGTGTCAATAAGATGCTAAAGAATTAAATTAAATATTGCTATTTTTGTGTTGTTGTTTCCAATGTAATACAGGTTACCTCAGAGTGAAACAGGATTAATTGCCCTTCATAGTATGATTACACGTTTCAAGGTGATGTTTTTCGATGCAATGTAAAGTGTGACATTCCAAAGTTCGCCTGCTGGCCTGAAACCCAGCAACTGCAGAGAGCACTGGAGGAAACATAAGTCAATGTCATGTTACATTTTCATCAAAAAAGTATTCACTTGGAAAAATGGTAAACTGTGTCTGCAGGGGGATGCTCCTGGTCAGCAACAAGGTTAAGTTATCGAGTTGCATTCAGCTTCAGTATGTCTAATATAAAGCCAAGACAACCTTTGGCATCATCAGTCAAGATTTGTTTGTGCATCGGTGTTTCATGTGGCTCAGTCAGGTTTACGCTCGTAATGGCTTTATCATAGTCTTGTTCTGCTTCTCTTTTTCTCTCCGAAAACAACAACAAACCTTGAATGATTCTATTATTAAAGGATCAGATCCAGAAATGAAGCAATCTTCCTGGATTAGAAGGGTTATTTAGAAGAAGCTTGCATACATGTGCACACAGAAACACACAAACAGAAAATAAAAACCATGTTTTTTCACAAAAAAAAAATGATTTAACAGTCCTGCCCACTTCTTGTCATTGAAATAGCATCGCCACGAGAACAATTTCTGTTTACACAATCGATTTAAATATCAGGGATTTTATTAGCTACGGATTTAGCATTTCGAGGGCCACTCCCCATTTCAAACACATTTAGGATTACCACATAATATGTGATTGAGACACAGCAGAAGAGAAGAGGACCAGCTGTGCAGCATGCCAGACGCCAGGGAAAACAGAGAAGGTGGCTGGTGGACAGGTGGGAAATGTCAGCATCTGAAAAAGAGACAAACAAACATTCAAAGGGAGGATGGGGATGAGGCTGACACAGGAGCAGCTGTGACAAACACAACATGTGTAGCTGTGTGGTGGGAACAAAAGGGGATGTAATGAGTACCTGTAAACATTTGGCAAAGCTATATGTACGGCTTGAGGGTTGTTTAAATCATGTTTATCAATTTTAATAAAGTGCATTATCTGTTTGTTAGTGTGGAAATTCTCTCCTCAATTTATAATTTAACAGTATTTTTAACAGCATTTCTTTTCAATACAGCGTAACTAAGAGTTAATCTGTGTGACTTTAGATAGGCCCTCAAATTTATAAAAGTATTCAAAACCCAAACTTTTTTTTCATTTTGATGTGGTGTAAATTTGCCACGATAAAGTTAATAATATTAGTAATTTTCTTAGACTATTTTTTTTCAATGTAACATTGAAGTTCAAGCATACACCAAGATACTCACTGTTTACAGCATATGGTAAAGGAAACACAGAAAACCTAAAGGTATTACAATCAGATCAAACTAAAGTTAAATGTTTTTGCCTACTTTTAAAATGTAAAAGGTGTAAAACTAGAACTGCACATCAAGAGCCAGAGCTTTAACAGACTGGTTAAGATCTACTCTAAGGATATTCATTGGGTTGGGTGCAATTACAGTGCATAATTACCCTACTTTGTGTTGGTCTATCATGTACAATCTGAATGCAGTACATTGACATTTATGGTTGTGATAAGAAAAACTAAAATCTGAGGGTATGAGATTTTCACCAGGCACTGTGGGCACACAAACTGTGATTTAATCTTCTGAAATATCCAAGCCTGGTAATATTAAAATCAATCAAGAGGTAAGGAGCATAGCAATATTTATATCAAGGAATGTACAGAACATACCTTTCTTCTTTGACTCATGAAACAAATAATACATGCAATACAAGGGCAATGAAGATAAATCAGTTTTTATTCATAGAGTGCTGTCATAAGGTCTATTGTAACACTGTCTTTAACAATAAAGTAACTAATAAACATGCATCCAAACTAACAGCCAGACCACAAACTGCAAAACTATTGACTGAATACAGTAAAAAGAAAATCTGGAATCAAGAGAAAAAATATTTCAGTGGTATTAAAATTATAATCTAGTAGAGCCAAAAAAAATAAATAATTCTAAAAAGGGAGATAAATAATGTAAAATCATATGAGTAAAAATAAAACAGAGTGATTGAATAACAGAATCACTAAATTACTGCAGGCCAGAGAAGATGCGGTTTTTGTTTCACTTTTAAAGAGAACCTATACATTGCACATGTCAATAAAGAACACAACCCCCTGTGTAGTTAGGGACCTAAATATTTGATCAAGGTATTAAGGATACAATTTAAAAGGAACACTTAAAAAACACTCTTCCAATGAAGCAAACCTTCACAGCTGGAGCTTCATTGGCAAATCTATACTCCATGCTGATTTGTTGTCTCAGCTAGTTAGGGTGTTGTGTCTCAGTAGGCACATTGTTGTATGTGTGGCAGCCTCTGAAGAGCTTGAAGGAGGGTTGTTTCTTTTGAAAATAGTAGCTCAACTTGCACGTTGTGTTGGCCCGGCTCCCTGATAGCTCCCCCAGGCAAAGATTTTAGCACTTAACACTTGTCTGTGCTACAGGTTATTTCTGAATCGGTTCCCTTGTCACTCAAATGCCAGGAGTTAAGTGTAATTGCTGCTGTTGTGTCCTCTGGGCACCAGTGCTCCCCATGCTGTGACTGCCATGTGGCCCTTCAGAGGGCAGCCTTTCATTTATGATACAACATAGAGGTGGAGGCTGCGGAGGCATATTTATGTAGGGCAAACATGCTGAAAGTGTGAGAAACTGCTACAAACACATGGGAAATTAGAAGGTTTTGTTTTCAGAATGTAGTGCCCAGGCAGCATAACATTGGTGAGTCTTAAGCATAGTTTTTATTTCTATGGTGTGAAGATTTTGACAGAGTCTTAGACCCATAGTGCTGCAGTAAATACTCACAAGCACATCACTGTAGATGTATTGGAAACATATTTTTTGGTTTGTTTTTAATGGATGGGAATAGATCCAAGCAAATGCAATATTTACTTATGTTTTTCTAATATGTGCAGAGACATACAGCATGGCTCTGTTTCAATATGTTATTAAGCTCTTATAAAATATACAATTAAGGATGTACATTCCCAGTCAAAAGAGCTTGGAGCCTGAAAGGCTTTTGTTGTCTCCTGAGACATACACTAAAGGGTTATTAGTTTGAAGCCTTTTATAAGTGTGCTGACTAGAAAAAAATTGGATGAAGGCGTAATAAATAAGGAAAAAAATGGTTTGTAGTGAGGAATTTGATTATTTAATTGTCTGATGGTGACAATGATCATGTCTTTGAGGGTGAGGCCATCATCTTAATGTTCAGTTTCATGTGCACTCACCATTTCTGCAGTAAACCGATACATTACCTCCTGTCAGTTGATGCATTCCATTTTTCAAGGATATATTGATGTGCATTAATGACATAACTTCTTCTAGGGATTCCTATGAAATATATAATCTGCCAGACACAAATGCAGTCTGGCAAACAGGAAAGCTGGTTTCAGATAGACTTTGATTACTTGATAGACATTGAGTACTTGAAATAAGATTCAAACCAAATATGTAGAAGGCCAAAAATAACTGAAGCCTGAGAACCTGACAATAGACAATGAACCGAGAGATACATGAACTAGCTATCATAGGAGGTAATTACATGTTAGGTGGGCATATATATATATATATATATATATATATATACATATATATATATATATATATACATATATATATATATATATATATATATATATATATATATACATATATATACATATATATATATATATATATATATATATATATATATATATATATATATATATATACTGTGGATCACATACAGTTCCTAGGGTCGACTTTCTCTCGGGATCCGAGATGCTCCTCACACATTGACACTGTCTGACAGAAGGCCCAACTACCTGTGGCAACCCAAGATGTAGCATGTAGATATTGAATTGGAGGTTGGAGGACCCCTGAGATGGGCCCTTGGGGAACCCCACATGTCTTGTTTGTTGTGTCCTATCCTTGCCCTGTGTCTTTCTGCATGGAGTTTGCATGTTCTCCCTGTACATGCGTGAGTTCTCTCCGGATACTCTGTTTTCCTCCCACAGTCCAAAAATATGACTGTTAGGTTAATTGGCCTCTCTAAATTCTCCTAAGGCGTGAGTGTGTGTGAGACTGGTTGTTTGTCCTGTTTGTCTCTGTGTTGCCCTGGGATAGACAGCATGTATGTGTTCTCATACATGCAGTTGATCAAAAACATTTTATGGTCATTTTACAAGTAAAGTGAGGATTTAATTAGTAAAACGTGATCAATTTTTTCTCGGCTTGGGGTTAGGTTTACCATTACGATGTCACGTAGGTTTAGGTCAGGGTTAGGTGGGGAACAGGTGGAGGAAAATATAGATGGTTGGATGTTTGCCCTGGAAAGGAATGAAGCAAGACAGAGTACGTGTGAATGAGAGGGATCCATAAAGAGTTGTGAGGGTACAAGGACCAGATATAAAGATGGAGTATTTTAAGTACTGAGCTAGTCCAGATCAACATTGAATGTGGAAAAGAAGGAAATCAATGTGCTTAAGCAGGTTGGAATGGGTGGAGAAAAGTGTCAGGTATGATGTGTGATCAAAGAGTATAAGAAAGAAAGGTAAAGTGTATTAGACATTAGTGAGACCAGCAAAGTTGTATGGTTTAGAGACAGAAGAAGAGAGCAGAGGCAGAGCTGGAGGTGGCAGACATGATATTGATGTTCTCTTTGGGAGTGATGAGGATATGGATAGGATCAGGAATGAGTGCCTCAGAGGGACAGCTCCTGTTAGATATTTTGGAGATAAAGATAGAGAGGCCAGACTGAGATGGTGTGGACAACCTTACAGGAGAGGTTCACTACCTCATCAGAACATCAGAAGAAGGATGCTGAGACTGGAACTGCCAAGTAGGAGCCCTAGAGGAGGAACAAGGATGAGATTTATGGATGGAGCAAAGGCGAACATGAAGGTAATAGGTGTGAGAGAAAATGAAAAGCTGGAAGAGAAGAAAAATTAGCTCTTGCTGAGAAGAGTGCAAAAAAGTTACAGTTCATTCTGAATATAAGCAGTGTTCAATGAATCGAGGCAAAAATATGTTGTTGTTTTTTTTTTTACAAAAACTCCAACTAAAACTAAAGTTGATTTCACTGATTTACTTTGTCATTGTGCAGGTCAATAATCAAACAAAAACAAGGGCACCACCTTGAGAGAAGGGACATATGAAGGGTTGCTTCTCTCTGAATCCCTTCACAAATAATGAAATGTTTGCATCAGAGCAGTGGTCCTTGCACATAAACCCTATTCAATAAAGCCCTTATATCTGAGTTGTATATACAGCTGATATTTTGAGATAAATCTTGTACAGCTGAAACCAGATGCTGAAATACATGATATAAAAAGATACATACATTTATTCTTTAACTGTCTGACATGAAACCAGATTTGTTTTTCTGTTTTAGGTCACACAATATTATAAGAATTATTATAATCTGGTAGATGTCAGAGTAAAAGGAGATTTTTTATATATATCTTTCTTCATATTCAGAACTTCACAATTGAACTGCATGATTTTGGTCAAATTTATCAGGTATTTTGCCACAACATTGTCATCATAGCTGGATCCTTGGCTCTTTCCTTATGTAGCCTCCATGCTCACCCATACCTTTTCAACTCTGCTCACAAATTTCCTCTGGAATTAAGATCAAACTTTTTGCAGGCCATTCCAAAAAAGGGACTCTTCTCATATGCCACTTTTGTTACAAAATTTTGGGCATGATTAGGATCATTGTCCATTTGGAAGACCCACATTGACTCATGCGTAAACTTCCTGGATCATATCTTAAAATGTTACTTAAATAGTTTAATGTAATGGATTTTTTTCATAATGATATTTGAATTCCACATGTTTTTACTGTAACAAAATACCAAAAATAATAGTGCCACTCCAGTATTTCATAGCTGCCATTATTCTCAGGCATGCCAGCTTCTCCCTTTTTTTCTCCAAAAGTAATTATGTCGTAACCACAAGCACTTTAATTTTACATTCATGTGACCACAGGACATGGCTCAAAAATGATCTGTATTTTGGAAACGTTAATCTGTCTTTTTATGCTGCTTTCAACATAATGATTTTATCCGGTCTGGCCTTTTATCCCATGTTGGTACAGAACTTGTTTCACTGTGGGTTATGATGCTATCTTACTAGCTTTAGCCAGAATCTCTATAAGGTATTTTGATTTTAATATGCACATGTTATATGCATATTTCAATCCCAAACAAGTTCAGTACTGGAACAAAGAACCAATCTCCTTCGAGAGTAGTATGTCAGCTGGCCATTCACAAACTGATTATACTTACATATATGTAAGTGCTTGAACAACTGAACATGACATCTTCAGGCATCTGAAAATTGTAACCAAGGATTGTGGAGGTTCACAGTTCCCTTCCTAATATCTTGGCTTATTTCATTTAATATTTACACAATGTCTCATGATGAAGCAAAATATTTTAAATAACATCCAAAGCCGGCTCTCCATGTTGTGCATTAACTTACTAGAAGGACATAATACCATTGTTTTTGTTATGGGCCGTCCCAAATTGAATTCAGGCACAGGAATCTTACTTTACTATGAACAGATAGTTTTGAAGGAACTCATAAAAGATTATGTAAAATATTATTTATAAGTCTAATTATTTTTGTTTTCGGCAACAGCAACTGGCCTAAAATAGGAAAAGCTCATCCTGAATACATGTCAGACATTGAGGGTGAAAAGGATGTCACTTTTAAGTGTATTTAGACAATTTGTTTCAGACATATTTATTTTGCCAAATTTCGGAAACGAATGCTTTAATATGTGAAATTTTATCGGCAAACAAGTCACTTACACTTAAACACTTTAACCCATTATTTTTTGAATGTTGAGCTTTGAGTTAAACCAAAAGTATTTAATAGAAATTTGACTGAGAGATCCAGTGTAAACTGTATATTTAGAACCGACTCGATACTGTAATACACAGTATACATTATGATATCACATGTTTGAAATTCAAGATGTACGATGACAATGAATATTTTAATCCTAATCCTGTTTGCAAGCATCCCCCTCAGCATGACACACATTCCACTGCATTTTTTATGACTAAAAATTAGATAAGCAATGCCTCATTGACTTGGCAGAGCAAATACTATGACTCAAGGCAAAAGTCTGGACCAAGCTCTGTTATCATGCTCAGAACTTTGAGTTTTACATTGTGTGTGTCATGTTTTCCAGGTACTTAGTTTTTGTTTTATTTTATGAATGTGTCTTCAGCATTTTCTCATGTACTATATTATAACAAGTCTTGCTATATTATGTTGTTAGTTTTGCCATTAGGGTGTTGCAATGTTATTTCAGGCCTTAGTTTTTTTTGTTTTGTTTTTTTTTACTTGTCCTATCTGGCAATGTAGCATTAATAATTGCTGTCTTAATGCCAAAGGGAGCCCAACAGATTTTATTTTAACAAGTGGGGAGCATTACTGCTTTCACCATAAGGCTGCACTTGATTTATACATGGAAAAAGCTTTAGTAGATTTTATTCTGGGACTAGTTCATATTGAATGTGAAAGAGAAATATAAGAAGAAAAGGAGAGAACAATATAACATCCTCTGAGTCTGCTTCTACACCTGCAAAGAGATATATAAAAAGAGCAGTAAAACTAACCAATAAAGTATTACAGGTACAAACAACCAGCACCTTGATACCGTCACTGAAGAATACACAGTATGATTTAATACGAAATGTATAAAATGACAGCTAAAGATAATAATAGGGGTTTTCTGTATAGAAGTGAACCTGTAAGCAACTGAATCCAAGCACCTGTAGGTGTCTGTGAGAGAACTTGTGTGTATGGAAGGTGTATCCATAAGAACAATGCTCAATAGTGGTTGTGAGGAGCCAAAGACCCACCACCCAGAGCACCACGAAAGACAGAGAGGAGCCCCAGGAAAGCCCCCCCAACAGCCACAGTGCCAAAGACCCCGGGAGATGCGGCAACAAGCCCATGGGCTCTGCCGGCAGCCAGATGCACTGGATCAGATCCAGCTGTGAGCCCAGAAACCCGAGGCCAAGGGGGGCCCTGACCCTGGCGGGGCCCTGACCCTGGCGGGGCCCTGACAGAGCCACTGGGCCCAGGCCCCACAAAGCAGCCACCAGGAGTGGGCTGGCGCAGACCCGAGCACCCAGCTCCAGACACTAAGGCCCAACAATGCACCAGCGGGTCAAAGCACCAGCTAACAGAGGGGAGCAAGATGGGGTGGATGGGCTCCACTCTGAGTGGAGACCTGAGATGTCCCAGGAGAGGGGACAGTTCAAACCCAACCTGACAAAAAGACAAACAGAAAACCAGGCACACATTCACATGTTCCCACCCTAGTGCCCCCACCTGCAAAAACTCTTACCCATAAAAAAGTGACGCAGTACACACACCCACACTCACCACACACATCCTATACTCCCAGGTCAAGACACTGGCACCCAAGAACAGGGAGGTAAACCCCATCGTCAGGATGGGGGGGTTACCATAACCCCACCTACCCGGCCTATACTCTAATCCCCAACCCTGACGCCAGCCCAGATGACCCATGGGCCCATCCACATAGTGATGGGGCCAACATGAACCGAACGGGCCAGCCAACCAGAACTCACCCCACAAACCCTGAGGCACTTCCACCCCCACACCCTGCTCTCCATACTTAAGTCCTACCTCTGTATTTCGGGTTAGAGCAGATGCACCAGCCCCACATGACCCCCGGGACTCAACACCCATCCCCAGTCCCGGCCCCGAACTCCGGATGGCAATCAGAGAACAGGGGTGTGTGAAGGACCCCAAGCCTGCCTCTGCCTGCTCAAATGTTGTGTTGTTGCATGTTGTTCTGAAGTGCAACAACAGGCACCAGCCCCTCCACCCCACCCCTCATGCACCCCCCCCACCCAGAACCCTCAATGTCTAAATGTGAATAGGGCAGAGGAAGCCAAAAGGGGTGAGGCCTACACAATGTGTTTAATTTTTAATTTAATTTAATTAAATTAATTTAATTTAATTTAATTTTAATTTCTGTTCTTGTACATTTGTATTTTATTTCTCATAGATCTCTGGTTGTTTTTTCCCTGTGGTTTATACTTCCTTTGTGTCACGGCTCAGCTCTATTTGTGTCAGTTAGTCCCTCTCCCTCAGCTTCCCTGCTTTCCTTCTGTCACAGCACCTCCACGTTTGGTCTGATCAGCTTACCTGGTTCCCTTGTCATCTTCCACTCTTGCCTCAGTATTTAACGTACTGTTTTCTCCTCTTTCTCCTTGTTCTCTGCTGGATTCTCTCGTTAAACTGCCCTATAATCTGTTGGTCTCTCTGTTGCTTAGTTACACTGCCTGTTATTCACACGTGCTCCCTCCATGATCTGTTCTTTTGGCGACTCTGTAGGTTTTATCATTTTTTTCTCTATTAAAAACTCAGTTTTTACTACTCCTTCTCAATCACAATCATTCCAGTGTGGAAGTTTGTTTCTTTTTTTATCTTGTCTTGTGACCTGATGTTCTACCTCTCTCTCCTGACATTACAGCATACCGTCCTACCCAAGTTGAAAGATGTGGGAAACAAAAGGTATCCCTAAAGTGTAGGAATGAAGGTGAGAGCTGAAGTCAGAAGAAGCATTGTTAGAATATAGAAATAAGAGAAGGATGTGTAATGAAATGAGGATGAAACATTTTCATACTGTAAAACCAGTAAGAGGGTAAAAACACCAGTGCTTTGTGTGAAATAGCAACAAGGTGAAACTTCACAGAAAAAAGAGGTACTGACTGACATGAGTCAGTACCTCTTTTACTGCAGGAAGTCACAGTCAGAGCGCAGGGCTGAAGCCAAACACTGACTGTGGCTCACAGTGTTTTCATTGAGACTCCTTTATGTGAATCTTCTAAACTAATTGGATCCCATCTATAAGTGGATTTCATGTGGCAAACCCTGAATGAATCTCTGATACAAGAAGGGGCTACATACATTGTTGTGAATATTTCAAACCCTCTGGGAATCATTTTTTTCTGCTTGTTTAATTCAGTTCAAGAGCTGCCTGTAAATGTGATCATCAGTCTAAAAAAAACAAATCAGTGTGACCCATGAGCCCTAAAGGCATCAGTAAATGGTTTGGAGAATGCAAGATAAAATTATACAATCAGACAGAAGCATAGGAGTGGGTGGGGTATGGTATTACTTCATGTAGATTGATTCTGGTAAATGCTAGTAAGGTGGGAATGTGTGTTGAATGTGGGTTTGTGCATATTTTGCTTTGTGAAACCAACAACTCTGCAAAAAGGGATGGGTAGAACAGAAAATCAAAGAGAGTTTACCTTAGAGAAAGTTAGCAGCAATTATCTGAGGTTGCAGAGCAGGGGAACTGGGATTTTTGGACAAATGCATATAGGTGCTGCTCTATATTATACAATCTCCAGCTCTCCCAGGTGAGTCGATCAGTTGCTCATCTGTGTGCCTAAAACACAAGCTTAGAGGGGATCCCTAGAATGTGGCAGAACTCACCACTGCACAGAAGACAAACCCCATAAATATCTGTTATCAAACTCATCTATTTGTGTGCAATGATGCTTTTCTTTTAGTTTTTATTGTATGGTTTGGGTTAAGGTTTGTTATTATGTATTCCAGTCATTTTACTTGTGTTATCTGTTTTCTGGCTGAATCTTAATGTTTTTATGTATTCTTCTGTAAAACAGTTTGGTCCTTTGCGGTAATTTAACATGCATTATAAATAAAGCTATAGATTAGATTAGATTAGATTAGATTAGATTAGATTAGATTAGTGGACTAAATAATTGGAAATTTTTCATAAAAGTCTAAACATCTTCATCCAGTGCATCATAGCTGAAAAAGGGCAAAGCCTTTAAAAAGCTAAAACTGGATAAAGCTCACAGATATGCAGCACAATTTAATTAGTTTCAAACCAATTGGTCACTACTGGTGATCAGACAGGGAGTGTATAGTTGACTAAGCTTAGATTTCTACTCATAAAATACATCAAACACCCCCATCCCCATGCCCACCTTTTTTCACTGCAATTACAGCTTCAAATAGTTTGTGGTAAAGTCTACAAATGCTTTGCATGTCACTGACTGGATTTTGTTTAGCCAATTCTTCTTTACAAAAGAGTTCAAGTAAACATCAATTTACAAGTCTTGCCAAAGATCCTCTTTTTTTTCTTCCCTGTGTCCTGTCTGGCAATCTGGCAACAAGAATTGTTGCATCAACGCCAAAAAGAGCCCAACAGATTTTACTTTCACAAGAGGAGCCTTACGGCTTTCGCCAAAGTGCTCCACTTGATTTATATATGCAAGAAGCTTTATTAGATTATATGCTGGGACTCTTTCATGTTCAATGGGCACTGGAACGGGAAGGCAGAAGAGGGAAAAAAGGAGAAAAAACAGATGAGACAAAAGACTAAAAGGGAGAAAAGGTGAAAGAAGAGAGGAAGAGGAGAGAGCAATACAACATCCTCTGAGTCTATTTTACACCTGCAAAGAGAGATATAAAAAGAACAGCAAAACCACCCGATAAAGTATTACAGGTACAAACAACCAATCCCTTGATACATTCACTGAAAAATATACAGTATTATTTAATACGAGCCAAAGATTCTCAAATTGGTTTAGGGCGGGACTTCAGGAGGATCTCCTGTTGGAAGATAAATCTCAAGTACTTTGCATATCCTAATAGGTTTTATTCCAGCTATGCCCTGTACTTGGCTACATCAATCTTAAGATAAACTCTGAGGAACTTCTCTGTCACTGCTGAAGAAAAGCATTCCCAGAACATGTTGCTGTCACCACCATATGGGTTTGAGATTTTGTGCAGTGTTACTTTCCTGCCACACAGAGCCATTTACGTATAAACCAAAGGGTTATGTTTTGGTCATGCCTGATGAGGGCACCTTCTTCCACATGTTTGCTGTTTATCATAAATGCTTTTGGTAAACTCCATATAAAATCTAAATACCATGCAGTAGAGTTGGTGGCTGTAATGTAACATTTTGCAAAAGTTCAAAGCACATTGAATGTAATGTAACTATTTATTACATGTCTTTAAGTGCAAACATAATTAAATTAGTACAGTTGTACAAAAGTACAGTTACATTTATATAGGAAGCTTTAGACAAGTTCCTATTGCACTACATTTGCAGTTATGCTCAAAATTATTCATAGTAGTGGCAGATATTTATATGTGCATTATTTTGGGTTTGTGTTGTGCAGACGAGTAATGTTGAAATAGTTGCATCGACAACACTTCCTGAGAAGCTAAAAGTGTGCAAATAAGCCTTTGTATAATTACATGTGATACATTTGTACTATTTGCTGGAGGGAAGTGTCATTGGGGGACCGGCCTTGCTAATGAGGCCAGCTGCAGACGGGAAGAAGATATTTTTGCGTTGAGAAGTTTTGGTCGTGATGGACCGCAGCCTCCTGCCGGAGGGGAGAGTCTGAAACAGTTTGTAAACGGGGTGGGAGGGTCAGCTGCAATCTTTCTTGCTCGCCTCAGAGTCTGGACTTATTTGTAAATGGGAGTATTGATTGCATTTTAGAGAACAAATCCATGTCTTTTTTTGGATTAGAAAATTGAACATTTTAGTTTTAATTCTAAGATTGTCGTAATAAATTATAGTTATGAACAGCAAGTATTTTTTTAAATCTATTTTGGTTATTGAATGGTATATTTTTTATAAATAAGGAAATTTGTGTTCACCAGCCACAACAAGAGCTTTTCAGAGCTCTTGTTGGTAAAAGTAGCTGGAAACTACATCTTAGTACTGACTACTTAAAATCTCTCTCTTTTTCAAGTTTAAAAAGAATGCCATTAGAAACATGCCATTATTTCTAAATCCCATTTCGTACAGGATTTTACAAGGTTTAAAACCAGTCATGTTCTTTTATCATCTGTCTAAGTCTACTTGAGAAGCAGTTCACTGTTCCTCTTGGAAGTGGCTTGCCTGGCAGATGAAAAGGTCACTTTGAGGAAACGAAGACCTGTGAGGCTAAAACATGCCTCCTCTCCTCTCTGGATTAGTAGATTAAAGAGTTCCTACAAAAAAAAATATGGGATGGTAATTTCTACTCATTTTTCCTTGATGTTAGCTTTGTTGTCCATGCATTAGCAAAATAACAAGTAAAAAGTAAAGACACAAACAGGGATGTAACTACCATGAACACGGTCCGCAGCTGTCTTTATCATTGAAGTCATGTTCCTGCTTTTTTAGAATGTGCTGACATTTCTGATGTCTCAAGCAATATGGAAATTATGCTCAACATCAGAGACTTATATCTTCAACAGAAAAATTCAGAATGTACATGTGACATGAAGACATCTGCATTTGTGATATTTCATATTAACTCACCAATTGGTATTTTTTGGGAGAAGAAATAAACTAATTCACTTTTAAACGTAATGCAATTTAAAAAAAGGAAGATCTACGTGACATTTTAGCACATTTGCTGCAGGGAAAATAAATATTGAATACATTTTTCTCAGTAAACATATTTTGTATGGGCCTGTTGAAACACATTTTACCCCAGATGCTAGTCACAGCCCAAGTAATTCAAACAAACTGAATAAGCTAGTCCATTAAATAGGTTTTGCTTAAGGTACGTGCAATAAAGTGAAATATACTAATCTGTCTGCTGTTTATAGTTCATATATGTTTTCTATATTGCAGACTGATTGATTTTTATTATTATTGTTTTATTGTATAAGTAAGCGCATCATTCTTCATAAATTTCAGAGTCAAATGCCTCAACTGTGTACACAGACCTGGCAAATGAATCTGATTCTGATTATTGAGGGAATTAGAAATTTTAAACAAATTAGCAAAAGGAAAAGACAACAGCTGAAATTTGCCTGTAATAAGAAAGCAACCATGCTCTTGATCAGTGCAAACAAGTATCATCTAGTTTAGTTGGTGGCCTATAAAAAGATTTCTAATTACCGAGGTATCACACAAGAATTATCTCATGATGAGTAAAAGAAAAGAGCTCTCTAAAGACCGTTACAAACTCTGTTGCAAAAACACACTGATTGCATTGGTCTCAGAAGTATTTCTCAGCTTCTGAAAGTACCAGTGGTCACTGCCAGGCCATCTTCTGGAAATTAAAGTAACATGATTACACTATAAACCAGCCGTGAGTAGGCTTCCTTCACAAAAGTGAAATACAATGAGAAGAGTTTTCCAAGAGCCAAGGACCCCTGCAAAGAACCTCAGAAAGACTTAAAATTAGTATGTACATTTTCAAAGTTATACAATTAACCACAATGACCTATATGCATAGTGATTGCACAAGATTCAATTGCTAAAGATTAAGTTTTCTGGTCAGGTTTTCCAAAACACATACCAAAAGTAAAGGTTGAAGGCTGGACCATCATTGAGTGGATATATTTCTTTTGCCATATGGTAATGGAACACTTCAGATAACTGAATGGATACTTTCACTGAGACATCCTTGATGGAAATTTGAAGATCCTAAACACATAGCCAAGGAAACTAAGCTGCTGTCAGAGAAAAAACAACAACCAACTGCTAGAACGCTCGAGACAGGCCTTGTTTACACGTCGACAAAGATGGTGTGCATTTTCATAAATTCTTAAGAAAAATGTGCATCCACACGAGAGGACGCAGCACAACTGAAAAGGCTGTAGTAGGCATGGCAAACTTATGCCCTTGCCCACAACAGACAGCAATCACAGTGCAGATAGAGGGGCTGGCTGCCTGGTCGGACAGTCAGAGAAGAATGGATCAGAGACCACTTAATGGCAACGATCCGGCATTATGGCCGACTAAAATGTATTTTTCTGATGGAGTGAACCGTATACTAATTACAAAACAAATGCCTTTCCCAGAGAGGGCAAAAGGAAATGCCAGCAGAGGGCAGGGAATTCCCAAAGTATTTGACCTACTATACCTCCCAAATGGACAGTAAAAAGGATAGGGGCTGGATGACAAACAGCAGCTCAAAAAATGCCGGCTGCCTGTCTTGCCTACATACAGCAGTGAATCGGGTGTATACTGCTGTGCCAGAAACAACCACAACAGTCAAGTCTTTGCTGTGGGCAAATTAAAGCTAGACAATGGTCGTAATCCGATATGAAGGAAAGTTTTAGATCAACTAATGTCTATCAAGTTCAATGAACCCAGGCAATACTGCAAAGACTAAGGGGGATAAAGTACTGTACTCTACTATAATGTAGGAAACTGATCAGCTTATTAATGGGTTTTAGCCACTTTTATATTTAAAAAGAAAGCCAAGATATCTTTCACAAATAATTCTATAAATTTTTCAGCATTACAAAACAGAAACATGTCCTGTCTTTTCCAGTGAGAAGGCTGCAGAAGAGTCGGGTAAATCTACCAGAAAGGCATGCCTGAAGTTTTGACCTGTCTTCAAAAGAGACTCTGCACAGCTTAGTTCAGCACAAGTATTTTTTTTTCTGATAACTCAGCAGCTTCTACTTTTTTTCAAAGATATTTGCTTGTGGCTGAAATTTCAATTTACTATTAACTATCATGTTTTAAAAAGAGCTTGGCAAAAACAAAGTGTAAAACTCCTTGCTCAAAGCTGTTGCCTTCGAGGTGCTGTGTTTTCCAGGGCCACCCATGCAATTTTCAACAACACATTGCAAAAGCACATTCTGCAGATAACAAAAGCACGACTGCAGAAGAAGTGGGCACAAGTATTGAACTGGCTTGCCTGCAGTCCTGACTTGATATTAGAGAGTGTGTGGACATTTTTCTAGGAACAAATGAAAAATTCATGTTCGTGTACATGCGTGGAAAGGCGGAGGAATAAAATAACATGTGAAACAGTTAAATGTTGGGACAGTATATTCAAAGTGAACTGTAATACTGATAGAAAGATGGACAGAGAGACAGATAAATAAAGGAGAAGCCTCAAAGCATAAGCTTATAGAGAGTATGCTGAATCCACCATACTGCAAAAAGTTTGCTAAATTTTCTTCCTGCAACTTGGCCAATGTGTAGCCCCCAGGGAAGCTTTTAACAACTCTCAGCAACGTTGACTCTTTGCAGATGAACTATAACAGATTGCTTCATTAACTTTACACTAACATCAACTAACTCTTTGAAAATGTGTGCTTTTTGATTCCAGTTCTCGTCATGCACTGCCCTTGATATTGTACAGATTTTCCTATCTCAGCACACCTGATTTAAAATAACTAGTTAACAGACTTGAGTTGAACTTTGTGACACTACGAGGAGGTTGTCAGATTGTTTGAATTAAGCGTGTTGAAGCAGTAAGGAACAAAACGCATGAAGGACAGTTGGTACCAAGGATCTGGACTGAAAGAAAAATGATATAATTAAATATGTGTTAAGTGCTTGTGCTGTGTGTACAACTTAGAGCTAGTATCAAGTCTAGTTGAAATATTTTTTCTTTTTCTTTATAACATCTCTTCTCATTTCACTGCTTGCACGTGTGTTTCCAGTGGCGCAGTGGTTAGCACTCTTGCCTCACAGGGTTTAAGTCCTGACTTTAGCAGGGTCCTTTCTCCCGTGCCTGCGTAGGTTTCTTCCAAGTGCTTCAGTTTCCCCTAACACTAAAGACAGGCTGGTCAGGTCGGCCATTAGTAGCGGATCTCCATCTGATCGAAATTTCATTGTATGTACCTTGTATGTATAATGACAAATAAAGCACCTTATCCCTTAATTGTGTCGCTCATGCTCTCGCCCTTCCCTCACTAGTGCTTGTATGTGCCACCTGGTTCAGGTTGGTCCACATTTGCATGCATGTGGACAAGTTTGTCTCTGCCTTCATCACCTGGTCAACCTGACCCCCTCAACATCCTCTGGTCATCTGCCTGTTCCCGCCACCATCAACTGGTCAGCCATTTCTGCCTGCCTGTCATCCACATCCTGTTGATAATACAATACTCTGTTTTTGGCTTGAATCTCGGGTCTCCTCCCATGTCCAAGAAGCAGAGACACATCTGTGGAATCATGCGATGCATCTGCAGGACTGCTCCAATCCGCTGCTACGCCATGCCGGTGCTTTGTCTTCTTGACGTCCGCCCACCAGTTTTGTTCCCTGTCCATGCTGCGTTGTTGATGTCCCGATTGTGCTTCTCCAGGCCAGGGTTGACATCATCAGGAGAAAGTCTCCTACTCCATGCTGGCTTCTAAACTAGAGGAATGCTACAGGGGTGCTTTAAAGGCTCGCCAAGGTGGATTCCTCTCTAGCCAAAGTTCCCGTGATGGTTGACAAGGGTGCTAATGTGGGCTTGCTGTCTGTCACTGAGGTCCGCAGTGAAGTCATCCAACGACCTCAGCATCCAGGGACTCGTTGACACGCTAGCTCCAGGCCAAGTCTGCCGCTCAGCTCATCCGATGTTCTCGTCTAAGTTGCCAACGTCCTCCAAGAACCCTGCTCCATCGCCAACAAACTCTAGGACACCTACCTAAGATCCTGCTTCACAGAGGATGTCCTCCGGAAATTCTACGTCGCCGAGATGCCCCTGCAAACATTATCTGGTCATCTGCCTGTTCCTGCCACTATCACCTGGTCAGCCTGCCTCAGCCATCTCCTGTCATCATTAGCCAGAAATGTTTTTAACTTGTTCCAAACTATAAATGTTCAACATGTTAAATTTTCTACACAGCAAATTCCAGTTGTTGGAATAAATTCCCTGGTAGTTAAAAACAACAAAGCTTCAAACACAGAGGAGAGAACAGAGCGACATTGTTATTTCATATCTATCAAGGGTTTCTGAGAAACTCAGGAGAATACCAGTAAATTTCAAACCAAATAACACTCTCAGACAATAACTGGTTCATCCCAAAGACAGAACACCCAAACCACAGCTGAGCGGCGTTGTGTATGTGGTCCAATGCAGCTCAGACTGCTCAGACTCCTACATCGGAGAAACTAACAGCTACATAAACGCATGGCACAGCACATGATGGCAAGCAGCTCGGGCCAAGATTCAGCAGTCCACTTGCACCTCAAGAACAAAGGGCAGTCTATTAATGACAATGATGTCCACATTTTGGACAGGGAGAACAGATGGTTTGAAAGAGGGGTGAAAGAACCCATCTTGGTCAAAAGAAAAAAAAAAACATCAGTAAACAGGGGGTGAGCATTGTGCTTCCACTCCCCAGTGTTTACAGCTCAGTCCTCCAACACATTCCGGAGAGACTACATCAGCAGTCTCATCATCATTTAGGAGACAAAGTACTCCACTCACACCAAGCAATAGCTTCTAGTGACCCAGGACAGTGGCGATGGGTCATTGATTTGCATCTGACTTAGAATGGGCCCAGGAGGATGGTCCTTAAAAACAGCAGTGCAGCAACTACAGGTTGCTCAAGTGCGAGCCACCAGAATTGACAAAGACTCCTGCATTGGTGTTGAAACATTTTCAGAAGGAACTGAAGAAAAGTCCGATTGCCTCCGATTTAAGCCTTTCTGCTGTGGTGAAGACCTGGTAACTGAGAATTTGCACAGGTATATCATATGTTAAGAATATCTTACAATATCTTCATGAGTAATTGTGAACTTGCTGTTGAGTTGTTAGGTAATGTCGGTTAGTTTGCAGTTAGTAACAGCTGAGGATACTCACTCTAGTGCCAATGGTTGCCTGCCCATGCCACTACCAGGATGACTCTGTCTCGCCTCTTTTATACTGAAAAAATACGTTGACAATATGAACCACAATTCCCAGGTCGAACACGAACTTTGAGATGGGAAAAAACTGCTACATTATCTATTTTAATCCACTGAATAAATGCAGCAAAATACAAGGAATACTCTTTTTTTTTTTTTTTTTTTTTTTTTTTGACAAAATTCATAACAGGCATACAGAGCTTATTTTCATTAAACGGGGACACATAATATGATACAATGATACACAAGCTGTAACTCCTGTGCATTTTATATAACTTAAATAAAAGAAAAGAGTAAAGAACAGAGTCTTACCTCACGACAAAGTTGAGTCAGAGTAGCTCGCTGTAAGTGGGCGCACGACCTGCACCGTCATGGAGGAACTGTTGAATGTGAACTCCAGCACGGAATAAAAGACAAAACTGACAACCACTGAATGAACTCTTAAATATTACTCAGACTACTTGTATCCCTCAACACAGACCAGAGTTAGAGTTAAGGAATAAACTCCAAAAACCTCCACACCTTTTTATTTTATTTTATTAGATTTTTCACTCTAGAAATTTGTTATAAAGATATTTTTTCATTCCCAGTTATGGCATAAGATTCCACGTGCTTAGAGAACATGAAGATTATAAGTGTGAGAAAATATTTAAACATTTACTCAGAGCAAAATACAGTACTTATTTAAGCAGACATAACTCCAGGCGTATCAGTAAGACCAATAAATTATATATGTAGGGTATTATGAAATTGCAGAGGTCATATCTTGCATGGATTTCAGTAAAAAAAAAAAAAAGTCTCGTCCTGACATGTGCCTGAAATATTCAGCTTTGAAAGCAGGTTTGCAATGGGAAAATAAAACTGATGCAAAGTTGCTGACAACATTTAGTTATCTTTTTTTTTAGTACAAACATCTATTGAAGAATAGCTGATTGATCCTAATTCGCAGCTGACATTAATCACATCGTGTTTTCCTACTTGAGCAGTTCTCTTAGATGTTCTAGTCTATTCAGTTTAACATACTATTCAGAAAAATATTTTTATGAAAGCCTGCAGTTTTTTAGTTGCCACAGCCTCTATACTCGAGGACAGACCTAATTTTGAAACCCTTTTGAGGAATGCTAATGTGGCACTATGACCTTTTCAAAAGCGAGGAAGAATGTACAATTTTGATATGTCATGGCACTGACTATAGCTTTTAGAACTTCCTTTTTTCTCCCCAAAAAAACCTTAGTTAATATCTATTTTTAAATTTATTTTAAATGATTTCATTCACAGAGTTACATGACTGGGACAAAATGGAAAAAAGATAACAAATTCCTGATTTTTACGATGAAAAAAGAAAGAAAGGAACCATTACTTGCTTTTCATTAAAATAACTGTCAGTTTAGTCTGTAGAGATGCTAACCTGTCGCCCTTCAGGTCTGGGTGCTCTTCCAGTGCCAAATTGGATGTGACAGCATCATATGACCATACCTACATCGGAGATTTTGGCTGCACGCTTGAGGGTTGCACTCCTGCTCCTCTGAGTTGACTTCTCTTTTCCAAGTGCCATGAAATGGAAGGTTAAAATGATATGAGATGAAACCATGACAGAGACAGCAGAAGGACATAGCTAACCAAAGACATTCCACCTCCCTGACAGCTAAAGCAGAGACATAATGGGGTTTGAAATTTAGTACAAGCTCCTTTATTTTCAGGAGGCTTAGTTTTCTCTGCCAAGCGCCCTTATTTTCATCCAAAAATTGGGAAACGTCAGTCCCTTCAATAAGACAAGATCCTTCCTGCAGGCTCCCTGCTGATAACACGGAAATGAAGTTATAACTGAACCATAAAAGTGGCATCCAGAGTTAATTATTACAGGCTTTATCGAGGACAAAAATAATTCAGGGATTAACATAATGACTGAATAATCTGTGTTTTATTAATCAGTAAAAAATGTAATCCCTTAAAACCAAGCAATTCTCAGAGTTAAGAAAATGTGTGTTTCAGAACTTTCACAGAAATCATGGTTAGCATGGCACAGCATAAAATCAATAAAGCTGGAAATGTCATCCTTTAAAAATGTCTTCAAAGAAAATTCAGGGATTAAATATGTCTATATGATGATGGCCATATTGTGAATAAAATTGTACGATGGGGTGGAGATAATCAGTAACTCCCTAAAAATGAAAAACATTTTTCTATATACTGTAGAAAAAGATAAATTAGCATCTTTCCTAACAAATAAGACTGAACCTTTCCTGTTATGTAGGATTTCCTGAATGATTTCATGTTGCTAAATGCAATAATATTGAGAGAGAATTATTATTTTTTTTACCAAATGGTTTAGAATATTATATGAAGTCCCTAGTTTTAATTGCGTTTTATTAGGAATTAGATACAAGTGTTGTAGGTATATTGTAGTGTGCATCATAACTCTGGACATTGAGAAAATTCACAAAGTTAATCTTTATGGTCAAAGTCAAATATACAATATTGGAAATAAACTGGAAACCCATGAAAGGACAATGTAAACAAAAATACAAATATTTTTTTGTCATTTCACAATGACATGCAAATAAATATTTGATTCATGTCCACAGTGATTTAAATTTTTTATGCTGAATGTGGAAGTCACAGAGCAGGAGACATCTTTATGTTAAAATATGACTTGACGCCATGAATCGACATCATCATCTTTCTCCTTCTGTCCTCAGCTGTGTGTGCCTCATATGCACGTTGTGCAGTCAACTGTAACATCTCACAATGCTGCTATGCTTCCGCTGACAGATTATGATCTACTGCTGTGATGAAAAGAGCAGCGCTTGGATTTCACGTCGACGGCATGCAGGAGCGCTCACGCAGTAGCTGTTCAGCATTTTTCCTGGAGCGACGGTTTCTTTTTTTAATCTCAGCAGAAAAGGCTCAAATCTACTGTATTAGGACTGTTGTCTATGCAAGGGTTCTTGCACGGTCTCACTTTATAGCGCAGCTAATGAGGTTGAAACAAATAGAGGTGATACAAAGCACTGCCATTCAACAGCAAAACAAGACATCATGCTTTACCAAAATAATACCTCATGAGAACATAAATGTTCTCAAAAAAATACTTTTTTTTTTTCTGTTCGATCGTTCCAACTTCCAACAGTGTAAAAATGACTTAAAACCTGTATTGTAGTTTGGGGGTTTCTAGATGAGACATTCGGGTGGCTGGGTTTGTCTTCTTTGCAGTAATGTTTAAGTTTGTGGCAAATGCCAAATTAGACAAGAACTAAAAAACAATAATTTATCTGCTCAGGATACAACGAGAATCCATTGAGACTCCATGGTTAAAGCAGCATTTAAATGTGCAACAGGAAACTTGTTGCCATATTAGAAAAAAGAGAACACCTCCATTTTCCTGCTCATCCTATAAGACTGCTTGTAAAAAAAAGCACAGATTTCATGGCCGCTTTCTCAATTACTAACTTTTAAGAATATTAAAAATGTTGCAAGCTGCATGCACAGTATGTCTCTCACTGCCAACCTACTGCTTTATGTTAATTTCTGCAGTGACGGTGAACAAAGCAGCTGTGAGCGCAGCACTAAAGCTCCAGATCTGCCCCGTCAGTGCTGCGAGCTGTGTTTTCACGGGCCTTTACCAGCATGCTTAGACTTGAAACAGCCACATTTCTGCCTTTCAAAGCTGGTGTTTTTATGTAACAAAGAACTGCTTTTCTCACATTCAAAAATGAATTATAAGGGATAAGTTTTGTTGCACATTAAGAGCCACACACAGCCCATGGGAATACAGCAAGCAGTAAAGCTGCTGTTTGAATGCAAGCATATGTTTTCAGACTTATCTTCAGAGTTTTCTTTTTCTTTTTCTTTGAGTGAAAATGACAGGCGCTTGTCCTTAGCTAGCAGAGCTGAAAAGGTGTGTTGCAACTCAATCAGTTTAGGCTTCTCACCTGTTGTTATGTACCCTGCCTTGCTAACATATTACTTATGCCTTACTGTACGTTCTTCCCCCTTGAACATTTAAAATTGTGTTGTACAAACACAAGACAACCCAAAATTAGACAGTGCAAATTGATAATCCATGGTGTTCATTTTCTCTTTAAATAAAAATCAGAAAAACCCAGGAGACTTGAGACCTAGGGGGGTGAGGATTACCTTTCAGCACAAAGACGATACAATTATACTTTTTATTTGCAGTTCTGTGGTTTCATATCTGACGAAATCATTTTAAAAATCTGAATTATTTAACCACTATTTCTGAAAACATTTCAAAAAACATCTACATTTATTGTTTCCTTAGTAAAATTCTGTTCCAGCAGCTACAACTAAGCCCTGAGTCATTCTTTTTAAATCTATTTCTTTAGATGTGTTCTCATTTTTTCCACCTTGCTTGTACACATTATGGAGCTAGCCTTTTTGTTGACAGTTTTGTTATTGTAACTTAAGTTTTAGGAATATGCCTTTGTTTTATCTACATTTATGTTCGGAGACCGCATGAGCAGCTAAGCTCCCATTGTTTACACCATAGATCAGCTCTCAGTAGCTCTGCTGTGCCGCCTCCAACCACAGGACCCGATGTTCCCAGTGAGCCAAGGATAAAATGTGGGACGCTCACCTGCATTTGCCGTCACAACTGGAGGAAAAGGTTGAGACCTGTCATCTCATCCATCATTATAAGAAATGTAAGATCACTTCCAAACAAAGTGGGAAGGGAAAGACGGCATCAGAGAGCTGCAGATAGAGCAGCTTAATTATCCTAAGATGTGGTTAACTGCGCTAACTGTAGACACGCAAATAAATATGAATGGTTTTCATTTTCTCTGGGCCGACAGAACCAAGTAGAGCGGTAAGAAGAGAGAATGGGATCTGGCCGTGTCTGTGAATGGTAGGTGGTGCAATTCTGGAAATTTAACTATCAGAGCTCTGCAGTGAGCTACATGAACAACATGAGCCTGAGCCTGGGTAAAGTACTGCAGCTGTGGAAGACCTCTTATGTGCTACCAGCGCTAAAAACATTCTGCACTTTGTGGTTTTTTGACTTGTGAAATGTGCCATACAAATAAAAATGACTTGCTTGCTTTCTTACTTAGTGTAGAGTGTAGGCAAGGAGGAAAATGCACAAAGTGATATGGCTGTACAGGGTGTACAAGGTGCTTACATTTGTCAAGTGCTTATGTGTGGTGACACTGGCACAGGAATTAATTAGTTAATCGAAAGCTTGTAAGTATGGAAAATAAGTAAACAAATAGATATAGGGGTATTTCTTCTTAGCAATGTATATAAAAGGATAATGCAGGCTGGAAATATGTCTCAGTCTAAATAAAAACATTTTAATCTAAACTGATTTCTACTTCTAAAATGTGTTCAAGAAGAAATACTGAAACCTTGAGCAGCTTCCGCTCTTGTGAAATCTTCCTTTGAATTATCTCTCTTGTATCCTTTGGTTCAGTCACCCTCTTTCATACTTCCCTCTGGTGTCATAGTATGTGCTTGCTGTATTTTTCAGTCTCAGGAAAGTCAAGGTGAGAAGAAACATCTAAAAATGAAGCAACACTCTCTGAGCCATCTGTGACTAATTCATCAACCAGTCATCATCTATAAAGGATATATCTTTGGCACTTCTTTAGAAGGCACTTGATAGGGTGCACCTGCAGATGACTTTGATACTGAATTTTCCACAAGGATGACCTGATTACAGGGATTTTTGGGGTGCTGGTGACATGACAGCATCATAGTGTTCTTCCAAGTGGCAATAACTTTCTCTCAAGTCTAATGTTCAAAAAACCTGGGGCCATCTACCCCCTAGAGATGTGCCTTGGGAAGTGGAGTTTTTTTTTCTCTGCAGGGAGTCTCAAAATTAGATTTGCACTTTTACTAAAGAATAGCATAGTTAGTGGATGTCAGGTGCGTCTAACAATACAGATATACAAAGAGTATTCATTGTACACATTTTTAAAAACAGGGTGGAGAAAGATATTTGTGTAATCTGACATTTGAATTTAAAGCTACACAGTTTGCAGGCACATTTTTAATACAATGAGATGTTAGTGTGAGGAGAGACTAAAAGAGTTTGGAGGCTCTTTATAGTCATTCTTAACAAAAATAATATACCTAGAATAATGATCAGCATTTAAATGCAACAAATTCCTTACCTGACTCCGCCAGATAGATTTGCTCCGCATATCCATCTGGAAACCTTCCGTTGAAGTAATTTTGGGAAGGGGCGAAAATACTGGTTAGCTGATTGGCCTATGTTGGTGATAGACGGGCCAAATGAACCAATCAGATTCGTTGTTGCTCGTAACAGAGCGACGACGAAAACACAACCACAAGCCAAGCTACTCTTGCTGCTGCAGGTAAAGGCTCGTTAGCTCAGCAGAGAAATACTCTGTAATTCCGATTAAAACTTGCTCGATAGCCACGCTAACGCTAGTTTCATCGGCTGAAGCCGCCATGTTCTTTAGACTGAACTGTCGTGCTTCCCGTTGCGTCACACCTCAACCCGCGTCAAAGCCAACGCTGATTGGACGTTCGTTTGGTGAACGGCTCCAAATTTTCTTTAACGGAGAGTATCCAGACTGATCTGCGAGTGAAACCTTGAAACCTCGCGAGATCAGGATGGTCTCACGAGGCTAACAAATTCCCCCTTGAGACCACAAAATACTTCTGCTGTGTGAACAAACTTGAATTGCATTCGAGATCATCATGTGTCAGAAAGAATTACTGATAGGAGAACAGGTATGAAACGTTTTGTTTTATCAAAGGTGATGCTGTCATACACTGAATAAGCTCAAAGTTTCAGATACATTTCAGATTATTTGGTGTACAAACATGATGCCTGGCATCTCATGTGTGAGATGATACTATACCCGTTATAGATAGCTTCCACTTATTTAATGCAAGTAAAATTGGTCCAAAAGTAGTTCCTAAAATCTTACTGATGTTTTCTTTGTTTTTGCTGATGTTTAGATATAGAAAATGTGAAGGATGCAAGGGTTTGTATGTGTGTTTTTAAGACGTCTTTCATGATAAAATGTTATACCTGAAGTTCAAGGGAAATTGAGATGTTGCTCGTTTGAAATTGTCACAACATCTTAATCCCTGAGAGTGACTGCTGGCCTGCAGATGAGTGTTCTCATCCTGCATAGGGAGGAAAGTTGGTTTGAGAGAGCAGTAAAGGAGACATTTTTGTGAAGGGAAACTACCCATCATTAAACTATGGTGGAGGCCTCCGGGTCTAATTGCCCCCCTCCTTATAGTGTTGTTATTGCGAGTATGACTCAGCCCTCTGGTTTGTCCATCAGAGTACAAACCATTGGTTAGTAGGCTGATGGTCCTCTTTTGCATGTGAGCAACCAGTTTTGATTGTCACTGTTAAACTTGTTGAACTTATAATGTTGAGTTTATTTGTAACTCTTCAGACTGAAGAAGTCACTTGGAGAAGAGACAAAACATTCCAACAAACAAGAACCCATCCAGAGGACTTACTCAACTTTTTTTTTCTCCCTGGATTGTTGAGATGCATTTTATTGTGTCTTCTTTTGTGAACTCATTGAGCCATGTGAAAAGTCACTAATTGGTGCACCTTCGTGCTGCTGGTAGTTTAAGACTCTATATTTCTCTGTTGCTGCTGTGTTCAAGATCCAAATACTGATTCAATTTAGAAATCAATCTCCTTGCATTTTTTTTGTTTCTTTCAAATATTAAATGTACCCTTGTGGTTCATGTGTATCATGAACAGAATTGTCTGGACTTTCTTTGGGTTTGTATGCTTTTCCAAAAAAAAAAAAAAAAAACACGTACATGATTATGGTCACTCAAACATTATAGAAACACAACAAATTATATTGTCAGTATGGAAATTGTGGACATCCCTGTTATAAAAAGGAATCAACCAAATTACATAAACACTGAGCCAACATTTTTAGGCATTTATTTATTTATACATAACTGCCTGAGGTAAAATTAGCCATTACAGTTTAGTAATTTAACTCCATGATGCTAAACTAAGCAGCACAACACAGCAACAGTTTAATTCAGAGTACAGTTTCCAAATGTAAAATAACAGCTATAAAGTTTAACCGCAGATACTGTGTATATGGGGTAATTTGGTGTGGTCATGCAGTTTTATTAAAAGTAATAAACTCTAGATTCAGTAGGAGAGAAAAGTTATCATTCCAGTGGAAAGAAAGACCATCCTGCGCTCGACATTTACCAAATGTGTCATTGATCTTAGATAAAAAAAACTATTTTAACAAAAAATCAAAACAACATCAATCAGTGCAGCACTATGCACAACAGTTATGCTTTGTGGGTTTTTGTGGCGTTATGACATCACAAGTGTGGCTTTGTCATATTTAAGTTCTCTTCTCCAAGGTACAAAACATGCAATAACTATCTTCATAAAATATTATTTTAACACAAATGTCTCAGGCTGCTTGAGCATTTAAATTATACTTAAAATTATCAAAATGGTTCAATGAAACCATTTGTTTGTCATTTAGTTGTGTGTTATATTTCAGAACAGTGTTCACAATATCTTCTGTGTTACAATATGTTGTGTTAAAAAAATGTTTCATGACCTAAAACAGTTAAACATTACAAAAGTGGAAAATAAAAATCAGAAATCTGTATGGGGGCAAATATTTTTAGCAGTTTTGCGTTTGTTTTCAAAGATAATTAAAATTTTTCAGTTTCAATGTGTACAATTAAAACCCTATTAGAGTTTAAAATTATTTTCAACATGACATTCTTTAAGTTCATGTGTGGATTTAAAAATGTGGTTTTGTATTGCTATTTTACATGCAATATTATCAAAGTAAATGTAACAAGAGCTGCAGCTATTTCATATTTTAGTTATTGAATCCTTTATCTTTCAAACGATCAAGCAATAAGAAATGCAAGTGCTCTCCCAGATGTCAAACTTTTTTTCTTCTTTAGGACCCTTAGCTAAATCTAAAGATGGACCTCTCCCTCCTGTTTTTTTTCAGCTGATTTTGTGTACCCAACATTGTGAGGAGATTCTAGAGGTTTGGGGACATAGGAGCACCTAAAGGCACATGCCCGAAACTCTTGGACATGTCCAACTTCTGTTTTGAGCTATAGAGTACAAGCAGTCATTCAAACCAGTCAAACACTGCATATTGTCATGCATTTGTGATGTTTTTACACAGGAAAATGCCTTACATCTCATTTACATGTTGAAAATTTGGCAAGACATCTGCTGTCATCAAAGTGACATCTCTTCCCCCACAAGTTTTGTCATTTTTTTCTTCTGGACATTGATGTTTATGACTGGCCTATTGCAGCCTAGATCTGACTTGCACTGAAACTATATGGTGCGTCATGAATAACAGAAATAGACAACAGTTCCTGGTTTCTTTTGTCTTGCTAAAGTCTTGCCTTCACAAATAATAGGATCAAATTACTCCTGATAAATATCAACATTTTGTTTCTTTGGCTGCTTGGTCTATAATCATCAAAGGACTTTATAAGGTTGTTCAGTCTTGACATTTAGGACAAAATATTGTTTGTTTATGTATTTTATTTTTTGTTAGACTGGAACTTTTATCAAATCTGATGGGTTGCATAGTATTAAAATGGCTTTGCTTTCTGTGTAAGCTGATTTTTGTTGTAAGTGTATTTATTTGGTGCTAATTTCCATCTTGTGCAGAACTTTTGTAAAATAATAATAATAATAATAATAATAATTTCAAAAGTTCATCTAAGTGAATATGTTTTACATTTCTTCAATTCGTTCTCAATTTGTCACATCAAAAATAATTGTTTAATAGTAGATAGTGTCAACGAAATATGGAACCAATAAGCAATAAAACTATTTTCTTGCAAATAACAGATGCTGATATATCTTGCAACAAGCTGGCACACTTAACTTCTTCCAGTTAAGTGGAGCATAAGAACTAAATACTGCTTATCCGTGTTTGTTTCAGGTTCTGGATATGAAGAGTAGTTTGAGCCAGAAGACCATAGTGGTCTGGATGGTTGATACACTGATAACAAGTCTGTGATGTATTTAGGTGCTAAGCCATTCAGGGATTTATAGACTATTATAAATCCCTGTTATTATAAATCTATTCTCTGAGATACAGGGAGCCAGTGTAAGGACTTTAGGACTGGGGTGATGTGCTCTACTTTCTTAGTCTTAGTGAGGATGCAGGCAGCAGCGTTCTGGGTCAACTCCAGCTATCAGATTGCCTTTTTGACAGACCTGTGAACACACCATTGCAGGAATCAGTTAAACTAAAGATAAAGGCAAGGATTAGTTTGTCCAGATTGTGCTGCCTGGGCCAGATTGAGACATTTGTCCTTTAATCCAGTAAAAGTTTTTCATATGACTGAAGGCCGACCTTGTAATATATATATATATATATATATATATATATATATATATATATATATATATATATATATATATATATATATAAGCACATGGCAATTTTTTTGGCTTATCTCTTTTCACGTAAACAGCTATTTTGTAAACCAAACTATGTATTTCATAAAATAAAATAAAATTAAGAGACATTTAATGTAACACAATAGTTAAAATTCCAAGGGGGATGAATACTTTTGCAAGGCACTGTAATTTCTATGACCTGTTTTCAATACCAAAGGGTGGCATTTATTTAGGGAACAAATTCCATATAGTAAATGGCCAGAGGGCTATGTCCTTCAGCAATTGTACAATCAGCAGGATACAAAAGCTATACATTTCCAGCACAAGGTTTCTCCAAAAAACATTTGTTTTTAAAATTCCCCCAAAGAACTTTCATTTTTTATGGTAAACATCTGGGTCTGACACCGAGTTTCAGGGTGTTGGCACTGGCAAATACGCTGGACAAAAGAATTTTGACAGAGTCAGACCCGGATACTTATGCATTTCTATCCAGACAGAGTTTTTGTTTGGGGAAATCTGCAGCTAGATGTTCAGCCTGAGCCATGATACACACTCTTAAAAGAGAATGTTGAAACAACTTAAATTAATTGCGTCAATTGTTTAAGTTGATCCAACTTATTATATTTAGTTTATAAGTTGTCAAGTTAAACCAACACAGATAAATTAATTAAATTACTTGTTACTTATTGAAGCAAGGCATTCAAGTTGTTCCAGGTTTCTCTTTTTAGCGTGTCTTAGGCAAAATGAGATACCTCTTAAGCAATAGTCAGTAATAGAAACAAGTACTGATGCTTTTTTATATTGGTACCTAGGAAAATCATTACCGTATAGCTTCAATAATTTGAAATCACTACCACCAATGTCACATATAACAAAGGAGCACCTAAAGACCAACTGCAAATACTGTTCCTGACTCTTTCGACAGGTGTAGAAGATACTGCTATCCATATGCTGTAGCATTATGACGCCTTATGGATTGTAGTAAACAGGAGTTTAATGATAAAGTTTTACTACGTTTGATCTTCCTGTTGAGTGAAAACCAGTTCCAAATGGGTTCAACATGCCTGTTATCTTCAAGGTTGCTGAGTGTTTTCCCACAACTGTTGCAACAGGGAAGCTTCCCAGTTGTCTGATTTTGTGGTTATTAACTCAACACAGAAAGGGAACTCTTCCCTTTCAACACCCTATATTTTTAGCATAACTCTAAGTGATGCCTCTAGAAGAAGTTTTGGAAGGATTTTGAGGTGTTGACGAGTATCATAAAAGAATGAAATATTGAACTGAAGCAAAGGAGAGGAGAGGAAAACTTTGTGAAGTTATCTAGCAAGGAACCTTTTGTTCCTAGAGTGAGACCAAGAATATTGTACCTGATGTAAAAGCCACTATCACATAAAAAAAAACAACTGTGTATAGAGCTTTTCATAAAGATTTTTGAATTTATAAAAAATGTGTATGGTTTAAGTGGCTGAAACTGCTAATCCTAGAGCAGTCTTGAAAATGTGCATATTATGCAGCAAACTCTTGTGTGGATTCTGTTATTGCCATCTCCTCAAATAATTAACCAAAATAATACAACATTTTTACTTAAGATTCAATGTTCTGCCAATAAATAATTATGTATACAATTAAACAGTTATTCATGAAGATTAACAGAAGATCAAAAAAGCCGAAGCCGAGGCTGAAGCGCATCTGGTGTCATCATTTCCAGCTTACAGCTATGCTACAACCAAAATCATTTATTTTTTACCAGTTCCTTTAATAACTTATGTCAACATGTTTAATTTATGGCCTTTGACTCATTACAGATGTCTGTCATATTATTAATAATTTCATTCTGTCTTCTGCACAGAGCACAGCCAGCTTGCTGGGCCCCCATAGTCGCCACACTGGACACAGAGGTATTTTTGGCAGATGTGTATTTATTAAGTTCTAATGTATTAACTCTCAATATTTTCTGTCTGTTTTATAAGAAATGAACAACTAAATAAAATATCCTTCCTTGCTTCCTTATCTGCAATCAGGATTTTAACAGATTTAAAACAAATTTTGACTGGACATCAGAAAATAGGAGGGGTATGTTAAAGTCCTTTCATTTATTGGACAAACCAAAATGGGATGCTTCCACTGTGGGGATTTTATTTGTTTGAGTGCACACTGATATCCTTTTTGTTTTTTATTTGCCTTAATATTATAGTTGCATCTATGCTTATTTCTCCATAAAACTACTTCTGCGTGATATCAAGCATTCAAATACAAAATGTTCCGCTTAATTGGGACATTATGGATACATCTTCTGCTATTCATACCCTTCACAGTTTTGTAAAAAAAATATTCAACTTTTCTCAGTTTTTGTGCACCATTGAAATAAATGAAAAACACACAAGATTCTGTAACAAAGGTTAATTGCTTTTGCATACTTTCTGTTAGAGACACCATTCACCATGTTAGTTTCCTGCCACAGAAAACATTTAGCTTGTTGGCCACAAAAAGTTTTGTTTTGAAGTAAAATGATCTGGGGTTCATTTATAAAACATTGCGTAGAATCCATACTAAAAGTGTATGTACGGCAAGAAAAAGAAATGCCGTAAAAAATATTCAGATTTATAAAACCTTGCACACGCACACCAGTGCACAATTTCCCTTTATAGATCACAGCTTTACCTGAATGTACCAGGTTCGCCTCAGGTTCTGCTCTCTACACGCACAGATTCAACCAGGAATAGTCAATGCAAAGCACCTCATGAATGTTAATGAGTATTAAAAATGGGTCAGCTGATCGTTTTTTTTTTTCTTTTTTCATCATGGTGAAATGGCAATCATGGAGAAAAATATATGGAACTGTGAGAAAAAAATACAGAGAGGAATTTATTAAATATGTAAATAAGTTGCAAAAACATATATATGTTGTTCACAGTAAAGGACTTGTTAAAAAATAAACTTGATTTCACTTTTAATCACCGCATGACAGCCTGACACCGAGCTCCATTCACAAAATCCTCTGAGGCTTGGCGTTAAGATCAACAATCTGAGGAGGGAGGGGACTATGAAGAATGAGAGGGTTTCCACCAAAAAGATAAAGACCCCCCCCCCCCCCATACACACACACACACACACACACACACACCCCACCACCACCACTGCATTCCTAAACTGCAAAAAGCAGTTTAGGAATTTGACAGGACACTCAGCTGACCTTCTCTGAACTCTGGGGTTTGGACCACTACAGGTAGCCACTGTCCCCTGTAGGTTATTGCAGAATGCGGTGCCTGGAGTCAAAAGCGGCATATTAGCCAGTAATCATCATTGACCAGGAAATCTTTGATAGCTGAAACCACGTTCCATCCTAATTCTCCCATGTGCAAAGTCTTCCAGCAGTGCCAATGCATTCACCGCACATTACGCATGAGTGCATTTGACTGTTTACAGCAATTAAAGTATTACAACGCCCCTTGTTACAATAATCTGTTTATCTCACCCCGGTGATCATCGGGGAGAGGAATGTGATGGTAGAAAACCCTGATGAAATGTTGTATGGACTTTTATTTCAGATTTCAGACGGCTTAGGCATTTATTTTATTCATTTGAAGGGTGCTTATGTGTAGTAATGTGTCACCAGTGCAAGCATGAATAACACTGCGGTTTTGAATGCTTTTAATGAAGTCGATTTATGACTGAAGCCTAATATGGAGTAAAATTGACTGTTTGAGAGGAATCATCAAGCAGTTTGGCTGCAATTCCCCACTGTACCATCGACGTCACTAGTTTACGACCAAAATAGACCGTATATAATTGCTACAACTTCTTACGATGCAATTTTCCACCGGATCGGACGGTTTGGTGTGTCTCAGCCTTTAGGTGGGCTTCTTCACTGTTTTTTTTTTTTTTTTTTAAAGACACATCTTTTGTCCCTAGAGTTTAACAAAGCATAAGTGGCCAGTTCATTTTCTAACAATGTGTTAAGACTGTATTTAATTTATTTACTATTTGTACTTTTTCTCTTAATGCATGGCCCTTTGGTCAACACTTCGCTTTTAAATTAATACTAATAAATTGTGTAACAATAAACATATAGCAATGGTATTTTGGGTTGACTTTTTACAATATAGACCTACCTGATATGATGTTAAGCATATTTGTTTCTGAATCATAGCAACAAGTGACACCTGCAGTGTTCAGCAAGGCAAATAATTAACGTCATTAGGATATTTCCATTTTTCACACCGATTTACATGACTTTCAGGTACCACAGTTCCTCTTCAAGGGATATCAGTGTTTGAAAATGGATAATTAAATCATTTAAACAGGCTCTCAGATATGTATGAGCTTATGAAAACAAAATGCTGACGATCTGAAGAATCTACATGCACGACCAAAGGAGAGAGAAACAAATGGAAATATAAAAACAACTGTTAGGTGACGAAATTTTATCATACTAATGACAACCAAGCCTATTTTCAGATCATTCTATTCTTTTTTAAGACGAACAGTGACGGACCCCCCTGTGTGTTGATGTCGTGGTTGTGTGTTGTCCTTACAACAGTTCTGCCTGGGTCATCAGTCTTCCTGATGGATTGAGAGAGACAGGGGTTCTGAGCTCATGCTGCTTGAGTGTTGGTATTTGCTTTTGGAGTTAACGTCTAGTTGTCTGCGGATTTTGTTGCGAGGCGGTAAATCTCACTATTATTGTTTCCACTGCTAAAGAAGTGAGAAAGAACACAGTTCTTTAGATGCACAGTAGACCTTCTGGCCTTGTATGCTTTCATATGGAACTAAGCAATAACAGTAACTGAAATGTCTTATAGTTATACCCCTGAATGGCCCCGTGTTTTTTACATTAAGTTTTCATATTGATCATTTAAAAAAAAAGAAAACTGTTAATGCATATATTTATTTTTTTATTTTGAAGTTCAAATAAACAGAAAACACTTTATTTATCACATTGATTGGTCGGGCAAAAGCCAGAAAATGTTTGCTATTGCTCTAACTTAAATGGAAACTTTGTTCTCATATGTTTACCACCTCCCATTAACACTTGAATACACAAAATACAGTAAATACGATTTAAAAATGTAAAATATTCCAATTAAAGACGTTTGTGGTTATCAACAATTTAGGTTGTAACATGACCATTCCAGTTGTTAATGTAGTGTTTTAAATGGTAACTCACCCCTGTACAAGAGCCCTGCTTCACTCACATCTAATATTTGAAAAATGTGCCAAAAGAAGACCTAAAGGAGGCGGTCTTGGCTACTAGATCAATGTAAATAAACAAACTGAATGCTAAGCAAATACATTGATAACCTGAAAATCAATAGAGAGATTGTAACGCTCACTAATCCAACTCCAGCTCGCCACGGGGGCATGCACAAAATGGAGCTGCTTTTATACTATTAAAGTTACCCTTCAACAATGAGTAGCCCAGTATTTAAATTTTTCCAAAAAAGGGGAGCAGGTGTTTCATTAATAGCATCATTGATAAAATGTTTGCCTGAACAAACCAGTCCAGCCGGTGTCTGCAATCTGTACAGCTTGTGGATGTTTAAATATACTACTTATTCTTTTTTATTTGTAAATCATGCTAAACTAGAAAAAAATTTGGAAATAAAAAATGCATACCACTGCTTATTTTGTTAAACTATGTTTTAAATTACATAGTGAGTCATGCCAACTATTGATTTCATTAATATAGTGTACTTAATTTGTCCTCCTCAAAGCAAGTCCTGAATATCTGCCAACATTTTGTAATGTTTTGACATGATTCAAAATACGGATTTAGTGTGTGGTGCAGAATAAAAAACACATTTTAGGGGTTGTTAATCTATTTTTTACTGCGTCAGAGACTTCAGTAAAATCAAAGAAATAGCATTTCACAAAGTGAAAACTAAAGGCTCCTAAGCATCAAGCTGACAATCAGCTACAGGGCATTTCTGCAGTTCTTGTCCTTTCTAAATGTCCATCAGTGCTGTCAAGAAGTGTGAACATTATGTGTAATCACAATTTCTTTCATTTGTCATCTTTGTTTCTCTCCTAAAAGAAACCTTTTATGACAGATTATGACCAGATGGAGAGGGAAAGAAAAAAAAAAACAGATGGCCAAGTGTTGGAGCCTTTTTTAGTTGCTAAACTGAGAAGGATGACACTAGTCATGTCATTGAGGTGACATGAAGAAAAATGTCAGGCTTCCTAGTTCACTTGGTTTATGTGCTTGGGAATGCTTGAAAGTCAGTTAAAAACCATTAGGATTGTGAAAACCTTCCTAAATCAAAATAACATTACGACTGTTACCTTATGTCGGACTTGCACACCAGGACCTATCCATTGAGATACAAAAGTCTTATTAGTGTCACATGTTTCATGTTATTTAGTTTATTATTATTTTAAGAGCAATGTATTCAGCAAAGCAGGCATCAGTACAAGCAGGCATTTGTACTGTGGGGAAGATGGTGTCATGACGATCAATGTTCAGCTATTAGGATATAAGGAAACTCACAAAGTGCTTCATCAGTTGCACTGTATTTTTAAAATAATCAAATTGGAATATATGAATCTGAATCCATCTACATCACTGGGCTGTGTTTGTTGCATTACATTCTACATTTCTGAGTATGAATCTGGCCCATTTTGTCTTTTGTAGCACATTAAGGTGAAACTTGCTGAGAATGTTTGCTATATGGATAGAGTGAACTATATCTAACTGAGTTTAATCCACTATCCTATACTATATTCTACACTAATCTAAAACAACGAGTAAGCATTTAACCGGATACAGTTTGTAAAAAATAATAAAGTCTTGGTGGAGGCAGGCAAATAACTCAGTAAAGGCAGAGAGAGCTGAGGCTGGAGACAGGTCTGTGCATCAGGCTAGGGTCATACATGGCAAAGGCAGGCAGAAGATAGCTGACAGGTCCAAAGGGCTTGGCAAGGTTCTTGGTCATGAGGCAGTCCAGGTCATGGCCAGAAGATCAAAGAGCCGTTGAGGAGTCCGACAAGAGCAAAGCAAGAACAGAGAGAGAAAAAAAGAACAGAGGACCCAGGAACTGGGCCAGGAAACAGGCTTGGCGCACAACACTGGCCACCTACTCAGGGTTAGGCTTTCAAATTACCTGGCAACAGGTGTCTGTGGAGCCTCAGAATATAAAGGCATGTGAACAGGTGAAAATGGTCTGGCTAATTGAGCTGCTGCAGAGGAGAATGATGACAGGTGTTGCAGATTGTGGTGAGCGGAGAAGGGAAATGGGAAGAGAACAGCCTGTCAGCCAAAAAAAAACAAAAACAAAAAAAGGCAGATATTGTGACAGAAAGGAAGGAGGAGTAGGCTCTGGGTTTACAAGTTTTAATGTTTAGATCTTAGTACAGATGTTAAATATGTCATTTGAGAATTGTATCACTCCCAAAGAAATGAAATAAATGAAGTAACATAGTTTGGGAAAGGACCACAATGTTTCGATTTGAAATAAACTCCCTCCTGAATTATTGCTGTTGTAAAAGCCTTATTTACCTGAGAACACAAACCTGAGCTGTCACTCTAAAATGGTTAAGCTGCTGAATAAACTTTCTGTGCATATTGTATACAAGAAAAAAATCTATATTGAGTACATATTTTCATTTTTTGTTATTTTTCTTTTTCCTTTCAGCTGTAGCTGTTGCTGACAATTGACAATTAGCAAGGCATCATTTACTAGAAATTTGGAGGGTGGTTATAGTTAATTAATTTAGTATCCCCCGCTAATTTGCCCACTGCTATTTGCCAAACCTCTAATTTGCCCATCCTGTCTTTCTCTCAGCCTCACTGATGCTAAAAACTGGTGAATGCCTCTGTTTCCCTCGGGCTGGGTTTTTGTAACGCCTTGTTCATTGGGATCCCTGCAAAGAGCCCTCAGAAGCTGCAACACATCTATTGTGCTGCTCAAATTCTCATGAAAGTTTGCAGAACGGAACACATCACTCCAATGCTCCATAAACTTCACCGGATCCCCATTATCTGCAGAATCCATTACAAACTTGGTCTCATTACCCAGTGTATTCATAGCAACGCTGCAGAATACCTAAAGGACCTCCTCACACCGGACTCTTCCATCCGCTCCCTCTGCACACATTACTCCAATCTCCTCCATCCACCTTCCGCTTAATTACGGACACTAGGTGACCGGGCCTTTTCTGCACCTACCCCTTGCCCTTGGAATCCCCTCTGTTACCTCCTAAGAACGACACAGACACTAGCTACTTTTAAAAAAAAAAGACTTTGTGACTTTCATTTTGTAATGTTTTGATTGTTTTATCCTGGTGCACTTTGATATTTTTTGTAACAAACAGTGTTAGAGAAATAAAACCTGTTATTATTATTGTCATTATTAAAGTACAGAGGAATGTATATGCAGAGGCTTCCTGCAACTTTGGCCGACCCCGGTTACAGGCAGGTTGTGTTCATTAATTTCCAACAGAGCGACGGTTTCTAACCGTTAGACTAATAGGGATATCAGAGTTGGTTAAGTCTAACAGATGCTTTTTACATAATGAAAAGCTATTATGTTAAAGTGATTTCATATTCAAAGCCATCTGTTCTTGGCCCCGTATACATCTGTAGAAAATCCAGCAGGGTTCAAATGCATTGCTTGTTGTGTGACTGTAAACCTCAACCCAAGACATTAATTCAGATTGGCCTCTGTAAACAAGACATTTCTGGTTATTTCTGTACCACGTTATACTTGCTAATGCTCAATATGTGTTTGCATGTCTGTGTGGGGTAGCTTTAAAAAGGGCACATAACCACCGTCGTACAAACACTGACTGGAGGCTTGACATTAAGATGATGGGAAGAATCAGTTGTTATTGTGTCTAGCATGTGCCTACAAATTAGAAATTTTGTGTAAGAAGAAGAATCCTTATATGAAACTCCATTAAACCTCACTGCTGTAACAAAGATGGCTGCAGCCTTTAAACATCTACCCGAGGTGGGAAACAGCAGGGCTAATTGTGAATAATTTGGGTGTTGCTTTTTTTTTGTTTGTTTTTTTTTTTTTACAGGTAAACCTCTGTAACCTGAATATCAGTGCAAATTACACTTGGCACGTTAAACTTAAAGCACTGACAGCAGTTTTTTGCCATATCATAGGATAATAAAATAACCAAACTCCAATGTAAAAACATAATAAAACACATAATAATAAATTTATCTTCTCTATATTAGACAGTTTTAAGGTTATCTTGCATCAGTAAACCATGTTATGTTAAACTTGTGGGTTTTATGGTTTCTTATACATGATTGAACAGCATTTTCACATTTCTTTATGAAAGCCTCTAGACAATCCTCAAATAACTGAACTTAATGCCAAGTCTCTATTTTCAGATCCAATGGGATGGAATTTATTTTACATTCTTGATTTACCTGCTCGCTCCTTCATAGGTTTTTGGACTTTGAGAGCAAACCCGAGAACTCAGAGATGTTATTTGTACACACAGTTAGAGACTCCGTACAGACAGGCCACCCAGTGAACATCTACCGGGTTTAGTTTTTTATGTTTACCACGGGTCCTGTCACGGAATTTCAGATATACTGTATAAAGATACTGGTTACCTACATGTGCCAGAGCAGTGGTGCTCTAAATAAGATTATCTCAAAACAGTATCCCTATTGAGTGATTGACTTTTTTTTAATCCAGACTACATGGGGCAGGAAGGAGATATACTGGAGAACCGACTACGCACAAACACACACTCACACCTATGTACAATTTAGGATAACTAATTAACCTGAACACTTTTGGAGAGTACAATTTCATATATTTTAATAAGCGTCTTCGCAACATGGAAACATATCCCCATTTTGTCACTGCAACATTCTCACTGTAAAGTGGCAGCACAGCTCAAAATGACACATTCTCAGGTGTTTAATGCTTCTGAACAATTGAAATTAAAACACGCATTTTCAGTTTATTAGCTAACATTGCATTAACTGATATTTCTATTTAAATTACTTTACAGCTTTGACTTTTAGAGTTTGTGACTTGCTGTGTCTACTGAAAAAAGAAAGTAAGAAACACTTTTGTACAAATTCACTTCTATTAAAGAAGAGAATGTCCAGGGTAAAAACATAGATCAGGCAAACATCTGTTAACTTGGGTTTGACATTTCCTGGATCTACACTGCCAATGCTGTGGTTGTCTGACACAAGGGTTCCTCTTGGGAGTCTTCAGTATCGTCTTGAATACTTTTCATGTTTTCCAGAAAACTCAAAGGATCTTCTAAAGGTTTAATCTTCAATTGGTAAAGCCTGGAGGCATGGCAACACAAAGAAACAAAAATAAATGCATTTTAAAGACTTTCAAGTTATGGTGCAGTGAAAAAATCTATAAAAAAGATTTGCACGTAAACAGCAGTAAGATGAAACAACAAACATCACATTATTTGCATTAAAGAAATTAAGAGTGGAGGTATTTCAGTCTTTAATTTCTGAGTTTAATCATGTCTTGTCATTTTCAATCATGTTGTTTGCTTTAGGGTAGGTAATCTCCATTCAGAATTCCTTATCCTTCGTGGACCTTGTTCTGGTGCTCTGAATCGGACCACTCATATTACAAACTGTGGCACTCATTACAATGCGCCCAGGGGGGAGTGAAGGACGGGGATGTTGAAGCCGCATAGGTGGGTTTGACACAGAAAAGAAATGTGGAAGTGGAGAAAAACCTAAAACACCATTTTATTCCTTTTGGCACATCTATATTTGCATAACCTAATAATCTGCGCATCCATGTGTGACAGTATTAGTTTAACAGAGTTTGCAGCAGGCGTACTGGGTGTGGGCCACATGCCTGCTGGTTTCTAGTGATTAATGGATTCCATCATGTTCACACTGCAAATGTGGTCACAACGACGCAGGCTGTAAGTAAGCGCGGTGCTTTTTTACTGCTTTAAAGCAGTTTCAAAACTAAATATTGAAAGAATAATATGTAGTGAAAAAAACACATGCGATGCTTAATCACTCGGATAAAAATAAACCAACACAGTCTATCTCACATTCTCTTGACATCGCTGCTTAGCGTCGCTGTTTTGATTATGTAACGCCTGCCTGTAAAACTAAATTTAATTATTAATTTTCTTAATTAGGGAATACTGACAATATAGAATAACAAAGCTAAAAAAATAAACTTATCCTTTATGAAAGTTTTATTATTTCTAAATGCCAAATCTATCCAAAATGAACTGCCCTGTTCTACCCCTAAAAACTGTCAGATTTATTTAGAAAATGTTTGGAGTTCCCCTCAGTTTTCTGCCACTAGATTTCAGAATTATGTTCATCACATGACTTCTGACGTCTCTTCTTGAATAGCTTTAACATTCTGAAGAAATTTAAACATGATCATGTTGTTTTTTGACATGAACTGAGCATAGCTCTCACTTTAATCCTTCAAATGGAGTGTGTATTAAATATACAGTATATTTAAATAACTTGTAGTACAATCTTTAGATTCTCTTGTTGAAAAGAGTCATCACAATAACTTTTAAATCAATGCTTAAGATTCTATGATCATAAGCCTGCCTTTGCCTGTTGGGTGAGAGGTTGGGTACACCCTGGAAGGCAACATACAATATAATACTATTTTCACTTATGGCCTGTCTCCATGTTTGCTGATTCAAGGTCCACTATAGAAAACATGAACGTGATAATATTACTAATCGATCCTAGTTATCAAAAAATGCTTTCAGGTTTGCTGTATAGTTCAAATTGGTTTGAAAATCTTTGTATTCAAGGAAACCCAGCAGATGTTGAGTCACCGACTGGCAGCATTCTCTCCCTCTGGATGAGCATATAGTGACATTGGAAGGACGCTTGCATTGTGTTATCGTTGCAGAAATCCCAAATATTAAGCATGCAAGAGGAGAGAAAAAAAATCCCCTTTGAAAATAATGAGTAATGCAGTTGCGTCTATTTATAATTAGCAATAATTCAGAACTCCACAACACCCCAATCTTTCCATCACTTACAGCATTCTCAACCTATGACAGAAACTAGGTCTTAAAAATAATTTATAAAATTAACATGCTCTTATTTAAGGCATAGAAAACACAAAATCAATTCCAAATTTCACACTTTTTTAAAACTCTGCTCTTGTCCACAGCAGCGCAGCTGAAAAGGCAGATAAGATGCAGATAGATAAGTCTATTTCTTTATGTCATCATCACCATATCTTTTAAAGATGAGGGGATTGTTATGACATTATCCAATTTAATGTTCAAATATATTTAAACCTGTATTCGCTCTTCAAGAGCTTGCATGATAAAATAAGCATCTGAATCTTGCTTAGAAAATAGATGTAATGTATAACAAACTAGGAATAAGGAAGATTACATATTTTAATTTATTCAAACATACAGTAATAGTATAAACTTAAAGGTATGGTGGTATGGTGGACAATTTTTCCGAAAATGTTGGTAAAAAAAGCTCAAGTCATTTTTGGAATAACTGCACATGCGCAAGACCATCCAGCCTCATCTTCCGCTCCTTGGGGGGGGGGGGGGGGGGGGGGGCTACAATACAGTGGAGCTGAGACCAAAGCGCACAGGTACATAAGCACTAGAAGGGCACTTCCACAGCTGCAAGACAAAACTAATAAGTAATGTGTAAGCACATTGGTATTACGTGACCATGTCACAATGATTTTTGCATGCAGGGCAACCAGTAGTTAAGCTCATCTCCCCGGAACACAAAGATGAAAAAAGATCCACTTTACCTTTAAGGCTCATGCCCCATGAATCTACTCAGTACATTATTTTTTATTGTTACTCCACAAGACTCTATTGTACCAGCAATCTATCAATATCTGCATCGAAGACAAAAAATGTAATGAAACTGCAGCTCAATACATTTTGTTATGTCCAACTCCTGTCTGACCACTGTAAGGTAGCCGAAATAGGAGCAACAAATTTGCCTTTGAATTAGCTGAATGAGGATTTCGTCACATGGAGGCATGCGCGGTTCTACTGGGGTGGAATGATTGGATGATGTGACAAAAAGCACATTTATTTGACCCTTACTAAACATTGTTTCAGAAAAAAATGCAGAAATGAGCAGAATAAGAAAGTTGCAGAGATTATATGTTTAAAAATCCCAAAATATGTCAGTCATATACTACATCTCTCATCATCCTTCACTTCAAATACTGACAAAACATTTGAGCCAAGCAAATTTATTCTAAAAAAATGTTGTTTGATTCATTAAAAATTACATTTAGTTAAAATCCAGCCAAGGCAAAGTACTGGAACAACATGTCCAGTATCATTTTAATTTGAAATTACTTGCAAGTGAGGCAGCTGTCTGGTGAAAATTAAGCTTAAGCCCACAATGTTTCAGGACCCATAAAACGGCCCTAATTATATTCATAATATTAACACATTATTTAATCTTATATGTAGTGAAACACTGTTGTTGTTTGGCTGATTAATTCATATGAACACGATTGTGTCAAAAGTTTTAAGGGCATAGTGTCTCAAGAACATGTCTGCTCTGCAGTCACATTCCCCACTTTCCACCAACCAAAAAAAAATACTCACAGCTTTTTGTCACATCAAGATTTTTAAAATAACGATTAGACGCCTGCATGGGTACATATAGGGAAAAATTAAAGGTGCATTTACAATCCTATGTCGATGGAAAGAGCAGAACTTGGTTTTCTGTATAAATTATGTGGGGTTTTGATAACTCACTGCAGTAATATGAAAAAAACATCATTGCATCTGAGCAGGACACTACACTGGATGTTCAAAAACTCAGAAAAAAAGTTAATTAGGTAGAATTAATTCAATGCTCATTAAATGTCTGTTCTGTTAAGAAAATAAAGTTTGCTTTTCTTTTGGAGTTATCACTTGACTGACGCACAGATCTGCAAGTTTTTTTTAAAAACATGTATGAAGTCATTGTATTACTGCATTGTTAAATGATATGATATAGTTTATATATTTAAGCCAAAAAGACAGAGGGGACCATTGAAGGGCGATTTGGAGGCATACAATATTTTTCTACATCCGCCCCTGTATGAAAGGTTTGAATAAAATAGGCATTTATTAGCAGAACATCAACCTCACAATGCTCTAAGGGTGGCTTCAATCAAGAACATTATTTTAGTGGGCAAATTTTATTACATTTTAACCCTTTTTTTGAAATCAAAACATCATGGTATGGGAAGAAGAACAACTTCAATCACAATTCTTCAGTAAGCTGGCAAAGGTTCAGATGCAAATGAGAGGGGATGACACAATCAATATGCTAATTGCCATATGATGCAATTATCTATAATACGGAAGTCTTTATTCCATTAAAAGGTTAATAAATAAATGACAACTAGTTTCTAATCTCATAAACTACCTCTGAGCCTATACTAAGATTTGTCTTGCACCTGTCTTCATGCTGACATTAAATATAGCTGGCTTAATTTAGTTCTTTCATTTTACGTTGAGTAGAAAACATTATCCACATTCATTAAGTCACAACAAATAAGCATGGAAACACGGCGCTTGAACACATGCCTATGCCTGATTACTGTGCTTTACCAGTAAGAGGAATGACAAGAAAGTATATAGTAGCATACATTCCCGTGTCATAACAGATTAGTCCACACACAGCCCAACCAACCTCCTCAAACACCCACACGTGCTTTGCTTCTCTCTGATCAAATTTTTATTTTCTGCTTTCCTCCATGCAACGCTTTTCTGTCTGTTGATTTTAGACAATTAGTAAATCCTGACTACTAAAAAAGTCTCTTAAAATGTTCTGCCTGAAACCAAAATCAATTCATCCAATTTAATTCTCCTAATATATACATAAATGTCTGTTGTTTTACACTAACAATTCCAACTGCTTTTGAAATGAAACATTTATCTGGAACAAGATTCCATCCAGAGCTGTTAAATCTGTGCTTTTGCAAGTGGATAGTAAAGTGTCAGACTGTCTTATCTATACTCTAATGCTGCTTTAATTTTTAACACAGTGGGGTTTGATGCAGTAAGTGCAGATTTAAGTGGGGAAAATGACTGCTGATTACAAGGAAAAGCTGAATGCAGTGTACCCTTAATGAGTTCTTAAGATGGAGGGAATTACAGCTGTATGCCTTTATGATTTTATAAGAGGTAGAATTATGGGGTTTTCATATTTTTTCTTGAAAGTAAAACTCTTGACAAAACACAAGGGTGAAAACACATGTCTAGTGATAGCCCTGTGTTTCCTTCTCTGCCCTTTCCACAGAGAATTAATGATATAATTAAACGATACTGTAATGCAGTGTGCACATCAAGGTCTGCAGTGTGGTCCTGTTCATCCGGCAACTAATTGAGAAATTGAAGTAAATTATTAAACACTCCACATGCATTTCCTTTTCACTCAGACATTTTTTGTTGTTTATAATAAATAAAAGTCTTGACACATAAAAAGCTTTACACAACATTTATCAAAGAATATTTTTTAAAAGGTGAAAACCTGGTGACAGAAGTCAAATTATTCATCGTTGCTATTCCTGCAGTTTCATTAAACCTAATGAGATATATTTTCCCAAAAATATAAACACTCACCAGTAAGCTATTCAAAGACACATTTTGACACATTTACTTTTTCAATTTACTATAGCAGCATGTGTATTTGTTAAATCAAGCTGTCAATGTTTTTATAGTTATTGACTACTAACATTTGTCATTGTTACAGGTAAGGCATGAGGAACCATACATTAAGTCATAAGGTCTCTTTGTAAACAAGAGACTGGAGAACGGCACACAGCGATGGTGTGTGACGTCATACCATAGTCCATCTACAAATATACCTTTAGTTCTTTACAAAACAATTTGTTAGTTCTTTACATCTAAAATAATGCAATTATGCTTATTGCTCCTTGAAGAACTATAAAACCACATTAAGAAATTTAGTCATTTTCTTAACTACAAACGTCACAGACTCCTTTCCCTTTTCCTTGCATGTGAAATAAATTTGAAAAAGATGTGAGCACTGTTTTTTTACTAACCGTACCCATTATTTGGTGATAGAGCTGCACATCAGGCTAATTGCTGCCTGACAAAGAATATGTTACAGAACAAAATACCTGCAGTAATGTATTATCAACTAAAGGAAAGATCCTGACTACCAGTAACAACTCAATAGAACTCTACTCCATAAAATATAAGTTATTGCTTCCATTACAATGCAGCAAAGTAGATTTATTTTTGCAAAAAAAGAAGAGTGAGTAAATATTTGAAGTTAGCCGTAACACAGAGTATGCTTCAACCAATTTGAAGGGTGTTACATAAAGCCAACCATTTAATGCATATAGTGTGTATTTAGATAAAGTTTTTAACCAATTTCACATGATAGGTGTCAAAGCTAATAAAAGCACAGCTGTGCCACTGGAAAACAGCAGAGAAATAATGAACAGGAAGTCCAAACCGAGGGCAGCTGTTCCTCAACAGTTATGTTCAAAACTTCTCAGCATTTGATACAATTGTGGTGGGGCCATCTGGAAATCCCTCTGCCTCCAAATTGATGGATCACATGGATGCCCGTAGAGACAGACCTGCTCCAGATGGTTCATATAGTAAATGCCAGCAGAAGTTACAAAATTGGCATTAAACATGACTGATCATAAAACAAGTGCAAATCATACTAAAACAAATAATCGGTTAATCATGTCTCAACGATAAAACACACAAGAAAGTAACACTGCCTTTCTGACAAGGGTAGTCTTGTTTTATGGCATGCTTCTGACCCACATACAGGAAAACACTCAAGAGACGTAGATAAAAGCTTAAATGTTTTATAGTAATAGACATAAATGCAGATGTTTGGTTTCAAGGATGGAAATGGCGAGAGGTCAGCAGAGTGCATGAATGGATTCATACTGAAGAATGTGAATCAAAAAGTTAATCTGGCTGGTATATAGTTGTTGTTTTTTATAGCCAGAGAGGAATGAAAGTGTAGGTCTGTGTGCTGAACAGTGTCCTGGTATGGAGTTTAGGGTGGAATGTTGGATGGTGGACTGTTCAGGTTGGAGGTTTTTGAGGAGAGAGAAGCCCTGAGGCAGCCAGCGTCATGCTAAGGTAAGTATGCCCAACATAATATGTTTCCTCTGCATCAGGAGAGCACATTGGGCAGGAACAGCAGATCCAGTTGACGGTACCTGAATTCCATTCAACAAGACATGGAAGTACTGTAGTAATATCTAACCTTGGTGAAAATGTGAAAGATGAATCTTGTTACTCAGCTAGCGGGCTATAACAGAAAATTGCACATTTATTGTATTCATGTGGCATATTGCCCATGATTATGTCAACAAGCTGATAATGTTTGCCTTATATATATATATATATATATATATATATATATATATATATATATATATATATATATATATATGGTATGTATACATCATGCTCAATACAACTTGTTCTCTGCACATAAACAACTCTGTGTTCTTTTACAAATATCTTAAAAAAAATACAGTTTGCTCTGTTTGTTGCACATCACCAAAGGTTATGTTTTTTGTAAACAGAAACATAATTCTTGTCTAATCTATTTTAATAAAACACATTTTTGTAGCTGTATTAACAGCGTTGTTGGATCATGTGAAACAGATCCCAAAGTGTTATATGATGAACACTGGATAAAGGTTCACTCAAACCAATTCATAACTCTGGCAGATCTAGAGCTGAAGTGATTTTCATTCAAAATAGGAAGTATTGTGGGACACAAGGCATGCATCTCTCAAAATATAACAATGTAAAATTTATTTTAACATAAGCTTTAACTTACATCGTATTAAAATGGCACATAGATTATTTTTTTTTATAAACAGTTCTCAGTAATAGACACATTTAATGACGGCTAGTCAGCTTTTTGCATGTTTCTACTGGTATTTTGACATATTTCTGTGCCTCCTCACCATCACCATAATCTCCAACTCACAACAGATTCTCTATCAGATTGAAGACAGTACTCTGGGTGGGCCGAAATGTTAAGATTAATTCCAGTCAGCAGATTACATAAAGCCTAAATAAAGCTGTGGGTGAATAGTTAAGTGCTTAGCTCTATGTTTGTGTTGCACATTTACACCATAAAGCATCCAAACGAGACACATAAACTGTTTGTTATATTCTTGTCAATAAACACAGTGTCAGTTCTAACACCAGATTTCTTATTTCATTCCACACTGCCCAAATCTGCTCCCATCTACTTCACACCAAGTATTTTAATTCATACATTTGTAAAATTATGGTTAGTTTCTGCTCCTGACCTTTGTCTTTTTAAGTCTTTCTGCCTCAATCTATAGGCCCAATTTACTATTTAGGCAGGAGACAGACTCTACCAGGCTGACCACCACAATTCACGCCCCTGTCCAAATTATGGACAAACAGTATCCCACATTCTTGTTTTTTAGTTCACAAGCACTTTTTATAATTACTGACAGCTCCTGGACTTTTTGATACACTAAAGTTACAGGGTGGGAACAGTTTCTATTAGGCTTTCCTTACCACAACCATTTAATCTAACACGAAAAGCTCCACTGAGACAAAAGACATGTTTCAAATATAGAACAATGTTTTCCACCATGGAACTTAATTTGCAGGAACTTTTTACTTACTCTGGTCATCAGTGGAGTATATTTCGATTGTGTGGGTCCAAAACAGCCGAGTCAAATGGCAATTTAATTAACACTAAACTCAGAGCAATTCCATTCAAGTTATTTATATGGCATCAACTCACAACTGATGTATTCTCAAGCCACTTCGCAAAAACTAAAATAAACAAATAAAAAAAAAATGTCTAACTCACATACGGTAATATCTTGTCAATCCAATCCAATCATATAAACACACAGAATAATATATTTTTTTTTGATTTCTTCAGTAGGGTTTTGGTTTAGAAAACAATTAGTCTACTGTTGACCTTTTGTTAAAAAAATTAAATGTAAAGTTAATTGTCCCGATCGCGCCTCTCATGTGTGGTGGATAACGGGAAGGAGCTACAAAAACATTTTCAGTAGTAAAACTGTCTGGTGAATCTTTCACAACAGCTGCACTTCAAATTAACTTTTCGAACATAATGCAAAGGGATAGCTAAAATTAACTTTAAATGACTCTCAATAATACAGACTTGAGTGTAGACTTGCTTTTGCAGCAAGAGCAAGAGAATTATTTAATTATTTACTTGAAGGCTCTTCTCACAAAGCACAAGATAGAAACATAAAAATATGCAAGTAGAGGCCAAAGTAAAATAACCTCTTATGCCTTGGTTTAAACCAAAGAATAACAGGCATAGGTGAAAGATTAAATTATAACCCAGTGTAGAGCCTAAATATGTTTAAACATGTTTTTTTAATAATCCGGGAAGTCAACCAAACACAATTAAGAGGGAAAGTATTCCCTAGTCTGTGGGCCACAATCTGAAAGATTGTCTTTTTTTTACTCTTTTGCAGAGAATAACTAGCAAAGGGATAATATATTGGAATAATCAATTACAGACAGAAAAGTTGTTTTCTCACATTTCTTCTTAGCACTAAAAGTAAAACAAGATTTGTTTGACTAAAGCAGTAATATGTATATTGAAGGAGAGCTTATCATCTATCCATATTTGCAAGTACTTGTATGAAGACACTCCCTCAATTGTTTTCCTATCTAATGACAAGAGGTCACAATTGTCAAGTAGCTGTGCTGAGCTTTTGAGTAGACCGTAAACTTTGTTTGATGTGTATTTAAAACCAGTTTTAGATTCAATAAGGTGTCACGGTTCAGTTTTTGCCCTGTATCACCATGGACAGTTCCAGATCCTTTCACCATCCACTCAGCCCAGTTCCACTCCACTCTAATCACCTCCACCTGCCATCAGTAATCAAAGGGAACTGATTCCACCTGTCTACCCACCTATATAAACCCTCCTCAGTCAGCTCTTCCCCGCCGGTTCGTCTTCACCCAAACCTCATCTGCCAGTCAAAGCTTTTCCCACGTCTGCCAATCAGAGCTTTTCCCACGTCTGCCAATCAGAGCTTTTCCCACGTCTGCCAATCAGAGCTTTTCCCATGTCTGCCAATCAGAGCTTTTCCCACGTCTGCCAGCCAGAGTTTCCTACATCTGCCTGACAGAGTTCCCTATGTCTGCCTGCCATAGTTCCCTTTGGCGATGCTGCTTCTCCAGCACTGCAAGTACTCACTCTGCTGTGCTGCTGTTTCTCCTGCTACTCCAGCGCTCCAAGTATTCTCTCTGCTGCTCTGCTGGTTCTCCTGCTACTCCAGCGCTCCAAGTAATCTCTCTGCTACGCTGCCGGCTTACCTCCAACCCCAAGAGCTCCAAGTACTCACCCTGCTGTACTGTCAGCACTGCCTCAACCCCAGCGCTCACTCACCTACCCTGGAGGCGTCCTGGTTCCCCAGCACAGCACCCGCTGTCCTCCTGCTCTCTCCAGTCCTCCAGCTCTCTCACCACCCACCTGTTCATATCCGGTACAGACTGTTTGTTTACATCTTCCACTACTCATCCGACTTTCAATAAAGACTCTTAAAACGTGGCTCCGTGTGTGGCTGAATTCGAGTTCAATTTAGCAATGTTTTGCAATGCCTGAAATTCAGTTCAAAGTTCCTGTACTGCTGCTGAAATGGTGGAAGACTGGGTGTAAACCACTTTATCATCAGCATATAAATGTAAATGTCAGTCCTTACCACTGATCCTAAATGTTTTAATTGGTACATGTTTATTTCCAATGCAAATTAAATCTGAATGAAAAAAATACCATGCCATTTCAGCATCTGAAAACAAAGACACCCTGCTAAGATCCATGTGATACAGATCATGCAGAAAAGCCTGCTCTTCAAAACCTTTAAAATGTCTTTTTAGGAATATTTTACCAGCAATAATTTAATAGTATCCCCCGTCACAAAAGTATATCTATGGTTTGGGGTGTGCATCACAATTACTAAACTGCAAGATTCCTACGAGGACCATTAGATTTTTAATGTGATAATCTGTTTTGGCCCAGGTTGCTGCAGTGGAAATGATAGACGGTTAACAAAGGTTAGGAAAAATTTTAATTAAAGGCCTGGGAAAACGACCTTAGTTCATGGGAAAGTGTTCCTGCAGTAGTAATGCCCAAAATAAAAAAAACAAAGGGCATAGGAGGCTCCTGGTAAGTATCTTCTTCTTAGAAGATAGAAGTACACACTGATATCACAACAGAATATTGAACATTTTCTAACACAGGAAAATAACTCCAAAGCACAGAAAGACCAAGATGACTGGATAAGGTTTTCTGTGGTGGTATGCCCTTGGACAGTGTGTTTTTCTGAAAGTGCACATCCCTGAGGCTTTTTCAATGAAAAAAATACTACTGTAGAAACACAAACAACAGCAATGTTCTGATGATACTTGATATCACAATTATGATGGCATACTGTCCACAAGGTCATTTCAAAGAACCTTTAACAAATGATTTGTTACAGCAATGGCAATATGTGCTGTTTTTTCTCTCTCTGGTTGCGGGGGTCATCTACTCAAAGGCAGGGTCTGTGATTTTTTCAAAAGTTTCCCCATGTCTCTTTTTGAATAACTGCACATGCACAAAACCATCTTACCTGCTCTTTCAGTCCTCAGGGGGTTTATGTGAAAAAATATCCCAAATTCACTCTGGTCTTATTTCTTTCTATTGAGGCCTTCCTTCTCTCCACTCAAACGTGTACGCGGTTTGCTTCTTGCGACTCTCAGCCATATTCAAAGTATACGGAGAGAGCAGCGGAGCTACGATTAATGGCTAACACCAAAGCTAACTGCTAAACTAACCGGATACATTAACACTAGAAGAGCACATGCACAGCCAGCAAGCAGAAACTAATAAGGAACATGGAATCATGATATTAGTGCTAAATATTGACATATAATTTATAATTAGCCTTCAATTTCAAGAAAATTTCCTCACTTCACCATTGCATAGTCTCCCCACCACACTCCATGGTCTTTACTATTTCAGTCAGTAAATATATTTACCTGATGTAGGCATTAAGGGACATTACAGTCTATTCAACTGGCCCAATATGTTAGCAATATGCAGATGTTGAAATTTGCCACCAAAACTATCCTTTGCAGAAGTAATAGTAAATAAACTGATATTGCAATAGCAATTTGGATTCATATTGTGCAGATAAATGGCTGCACCATAATTTAAATAAAAATGTATTTTAGTAAAAAAACTCAACACATCTTATCTCCTATGAGATGTTCAGTACAGTGATTCATAATTCATATATAGACACACAATGGTTGCAGGTCAATGCCTAGTGAATGTGAACTCTGACACATTGATACAATACTGCTTTTTGAAGAGCTTACACTCTGCATTGTGTAACATCTATTTGCTTTCTACAAAACAAATTAAAAGTAAAAAACGCCAAACCTTCAATCAATTCTTCAGTGATGCTTCACCGCTCAGAATGAAAGCAAGACAAATCTAAGTGGTCTGAGTGAGAGTTCAAGTGTTTCTATTGATACATGAACAGATGGATGGTACGTCCTTATTTTTACATGAGGCAGGCATTCTTTCTTTTCTCTAAGACCTTCTGGTCACCCCATTGGCAAAGAAGGCTGGTTGATTGAATTAATAGTTTTTCTCTCAAACAGGCTCTCTGTAAAACTCAGGATTTTTTTTTTTATTAAACGTTGGCACACTACATGTATAAGTACAAAACAGCCTATATCCCAGCATTTATTTCAGGTGATTTTCATCAGAAATGTTTCATCCTTCTAAAGACATTAAGAGAAATTTCAGAATGCCACCTGTTTTTCATGTGGGAGCAGGCACCCTGATGAATTTACATTTCCAAAGAATCTACAAAAAAAGATATGTAATGTTGAGCCAAACATTTCACGGGAAATGGATTAGTCGTTGACTGACAAGAGTAAAGAAAAACATAACTGACAGGAAACTACTTTTAGGAATCTTTACATATTGTATGCATGAGCTTATTAGTTAACCGCTGACTATCACAGACATTAAGGACAGGTGGACTACCTGTCTTAGGACTAAGTTGATGGCAATTTGAGAATAAACAGACATAGAGGAACTTATAAGCTTGATGCTTGAGGGGGTGACTCTGGATCAGTGGGTAGAGACATCAATTTGCAATTATAGATTGTAGGTTTGATTTCAGCTTCCCTTGTTACATGTTGATGTGACCTTGAGCAAGGCACTTAACCCCAAATTGTCTACCGATCTGCATGTCGGTGTATGAATGAGTGCAATTGGGTGAATATGGCAATAGTGTAAAACAATTTTATTGATGAGTATGATTAGAAAGGCCTGCAATAGACTAGCGACCTGTCCAGGGTGTACCCCGCCTCTCACCCTTTGACAGCTGGAGATAGGCACCAGCACCCCTCGCGACTCCACAAGGAATAGGCGTGTTAGAAAATGGATGGATGGATGGATGGATGGACTAGAAAAGCGTTATATAAATTTGTATAAAACCATTGATGCAGTATTATATGAATCTTATCTTATGTTACATAAGCATGCAGACCTAATTTTATCCATGCCGCTGCCTTTGTTCCAGTGTAGGAAAGAAGGAGCATCAAAGCAACACACTGCACAAATTAATACTCTACTTCAGGTGTAATATTATTCACAACCAGTTCAGTTACTTCTCAAGCAGCTTTTATAATGATTAAGATTCTCTTGTGCAACTTCCCTCCTTCTTTAATTTTAATTAACAAAAAGTAATTGCTGCTTCCTGCAGACATTCCCTCGTCCTTTATCCTAATCAGGCATCTTTTTAATTTCTTTGAATCTCCTCCCTCTCTAATCTGTGTTTATTTACAAATGCTATATGTTACTGGTCCAGCCTTCCTCAGCACTTTGTTGTTGTTTGTTTTTTAATCTCCAATTCCCTCAGATGTCCCACCATCTCGTTTGTTATCATCTATCTGCGTTGGCTTCTTCTTGTTTTGCCGTGCTATATGCCAAATGTTCCTTTTTCTTCCCTTCTTTTTTTCATCCTGGATTTTGTCCAAGATCCCAAATGAGAAAAAGAAACGGCTGATGCGTGAGCAGTGCAGGAGTGCTTGTTCTTTGTTTGTGTCCTTGGCTTGAGATGTGTGTGGTAAAATTGGTTATCTTTATGCCTACAAGATGTTGCTGATGCACCAGTCAGTGTAATACAGGAGAGGTTGATGTAGGTGGTGATGAAGATTTACCTTGTGCAGAAACAAAGAAAAGTCAGTTGCATCAAAAAATTGTGTGGATTGCAATTAAAAAGGAGAGTTCTCAGCAGTGTTCCTAAAACAGTGAGTACGGGTTACTGTAAATATGGCAGCCAAGATTTTGACACAGTAAAAATACATGTGAACATTGTAGTAAAAGGTGGCGCTCTGAAATTATGCATTGTCTATAGCTGCTTATCCGTGCAGGGTCGTGAGAGGTTGGTGCTCTCCAGTGGTCTTTGGGTGAGAGCCAAGCTTCATCCTGGTCAGGTTGCCAATCTATGGCAGGGCAACATAGAGACACACAGGGCAAACAACCATGCACACGCACATGCGCACACATGCACGCACACGCACATGCGCACACACACACACACACACACACACACACACACACACACACACACACACTCACATCTAAGAACAATTTGGGAAGACCAATTAGCCTAACAATCATGTTAAGTTAAAGAACAACATATATACACATACTTACAGATATGTATGTATATAGAAGAAAAAAAGTGTTTCCTTTTCCTGAACCTGTTTCTCGATTAATAGTTCTTCTGTTATAGATTGTAGATTGCTGTTCTGCTTGTTGTTACCTGTCTACCTGTTTTTTTTTTATACAACATAAGCGGTGCTTTTACCCAAAAACCTGTCGAATAAAGATGATTCTGATTCTTTAGACTGTGAGAGGAATATGCAAACTCCATGCAGAAAGGACCCCAGGCGAGGATTTGAACTGGATAATGCCAAACCTGATGTTTCACAAATTGCATGTTTCATTTATTTAGACCCATACAAAAATACATGTTTAGATACACCAACATATGTGGGATAGAAGTGGGATAGCATCTTCAGTGTTTTACCTACTGGACAGAAAGAACAAAATACTGGCCAGAGAATAGCTTTTTGGGAGCATGTTTGTAAATAGTCTACCATCTAAAATGTTTTATATTTTTATTTTTTTTATTTATTTTAAGGGTGCAGCCCAAGCTAATATCCCTTTTGTTTTGCTTGTTTTAGTTGCTCTTATCTTTGTTGAGATTTTGAAGAATTCAGCTTCCCCTGCTGCCTAATATTGATCTCGTAATATAAAAAAAACATGGTAAAAGATTAATGAAATCTTCTTGTTACATGAGTAGTCTGAACCACTGATTTTTATCTATATTTGTTTTTCTGCTCAGCTTTTTGTTTCACAATACAAATTTTAGAGAACTTGTAGAGAGTTTTATTTATTTATTTTTACTTGCTTTTCTAGTTGAGGCACTTTGTATGGTGGAGGCAGATGGCTGCCCTACCTAAGTATGTTTCTGCTAGAGGACTCTTTCTGTTAAAAGGTCTTTTTCTGCTTCAGTGAAGTCTTTTGCCGTGTGCATGCAAAGAACACTTGACTGAATCAGAATGAAGATTTGATGCAATCTGCCTGCTTGCTTCCTTAGCCAGTCGACATTTTTCTCAGTGTAATATAGCATTACCTTATTGCTTTAATAAAGCATTACAATATGGTTTTAATAAAGCATTACCAGCCAAACGGGAGAGTAATTTAACTGAACAGGACCTGTTTTGCCTGCGAAAATTATTATTTATTTATTTTTTGTGGATTTTCATGATGTAAATAACTGAATCAAACTATATTGAAATTAGTTTCTAATTCACTGACATATAATGAATTCAATAATTTCTCATGATAAAAATTATTAAAAATTAATTATCTAAATTATTTAAAACAATAGATAAATTACAAATTTTGTTTTGGTAGAGCAAAAAGCTAACTGAAAGTTTACATCTACACAGCCCCACCACAATAAATATCCATCACTGAAAGCATAACAATTTTATAGAAAACATTTAGACATTCATTACTCGCTGAGTATTTGACATTCATTTGTACTCTACAACACTAAAGATGCACCCTCACTGGCAAGTGTGGAAAAAGTCATTTTGGGTTAGTTTTTTTTAATTTTCTAGTAAAATAAATGATTTTTCTATATGAACAAATTTTCATATTGCTGAACCCATATTTAATCTTTTTTTTTTGTGCTATAGTTCGCAAAAGGTGAACAAAATTTTTTCTCTCTTCTATTTTTTATCCATGCCAGTTGCCTCATTTTTTGAGCATGGTAGGAATGGTTGTAATTCAGCTTTTGTACATTATTTATCCAAGGGATTTGATTTGTACCAACACTAGTATCACATATTATTTGACAATCAAACCTTTGTAGTCAGTTACTCTCTCATTATAGTTGTCTTGACTTTACGCTCTTCCCGTTTGCTGTTTATATCACCCCACAGGTTTTCTATAGGTTTGTGTCTGGGGACTATGATGGCATAGCAAGAAGTCGGAATTTATGTTTGGCAAGCCACTTTGCTTGTTTATTTGTTGTTTTTTTTGGGCTTTTTCTGATGTTTGTTTTTTCTTTTTTTCTCTTTTTGGGTCCATTTTCAATTTACTTGCATAAGGTACCTAACCCTACTTGCAAGCTGAATTCTCGCGATATCAGAATCAGAAATACTTTAATAATCCCAGAGGGAAATTACTGTTTCAGTACAACCACCATCACATACATCACAAACATTTCAGGGGGAGACATTTGTGTGTTCATAAACACACGAAAATCTATCTTGTCCCGCACCTGGCTCAACTGTTTAGGACTGAACCAAAAAACTTTTTGAGCCAATCACATTGCAGTATTATTGTTTAAGGCGGGACATACAGCTGTGATGAAAGCAATGGCTGCTGAGCCCACAGCTGGAACGAAAGAAACATGCGAGCGCAGGAAGATGCATGTGTACCTGCTGCTATCACATCTGTTTTGTCAGAATCCACGATTTCTTCTTTGAAAGAAAAACAGCAAGAAGTGTCTAGACCAGCGTATCTTGTGGTTACTCATGGTGCCCGCTGCTTATATCTTTTTCATTTGATACCGTAATTAGCTAAATCCACCCTTTGGTAGTTCTGCTGAATGTCCCTCCTTTCCCCAAATGGATTTGATGGTAGCATGCCCAAATTGATAATGTGCAGAACGTAGAGTGCTACACATTATCAACCTGGCTTGCCAGGTTAGAAGCTACCAGAATTACTTCAAATGTTGTGATATTTCAACAAATTCACGATTTCATGTTTCAAGGTTCCCATGGCATTCAGAAGAAAAACAGGTCCACTGCACCAACTCAGAGTGAAATTCTTATTTTAAAATTTTATTTAAAAAACTTAGACAGATGATGCTGAAGTTAGGTTGAAACTTTTGTATGAACCCTTTTCTCATGATAGCCTACTATAATTATAGTGAAAACTACCAGCTTCAAATTTACACTGACATAATGATATTAAATTGCAGATGCATTTATACTATCCTGGTTCTGTGCAGTATTAGTGCTGTAGTAAATCTTATTTATGAGCTTTAAATCCATTAAGTACGTCATTAGAGTATTTTGCCATTTTGCATCTGATAAAACAATTGTTTAGTTCAGCTTAGTTTTTCTTTTTAAACTTCCACATTACCAAGACCATCAGCTTGAAAACTGTTTTTAAACCATTGGACCAAAAACAAGCAAGGTATTAATGAACTTGATTTAAACTTACATCCTTGTGGGGGTTTTTTTTACAGAATCCTGATAACAGAGAATGCTTTACTACCAAGGTGCTCCTTTCTCTTCCACAAAGATGTCTGCGTTTGCTCAGTTATTTCACATCAGTGTCAAATGAAGCAGTATTTTTTCCCTCAACGTGGGACAATAAGGTTGTCCCACGAAATTCCTTTTTTGTCCCAGAATAGGAACATTCGGGTGTGACGGTGGCAAAAACACAGAGTTACACACTAAATCAGTAATGAAAAAACAGCTGATTTAATCTAAAGTTAATTCCAAAGCAGCAGAGAATGAATTTAGCAAAAAAGGATCTTTCTATTCTGTCCTACTATTTTTACTTCCAGATGAATTGATTGAATTGAAACATTTGGACCCAACTATACTGGGAGACATTACAGGTACTTCTCAGAATTTTTACTGTGGCAAAGTCCATTTTTTTGTCACTCATTTCAGAAAGTGAAACTCATATATTGTCTAAATTCATTACACAGAATTAAATACTTGTAAGTTTTCATTATTATCAATTATAAATGATAAAAAAAACATTCTAAGTTTCTCATAAAAGAGTAGAATATTACAAGGATAAAAAATATAAGATAAATATTACTAAGGATCAATAAAAAAAATTAGATTTTAAACAGATATATCAGGATTCTGAAAGGTATGCTCATTTCAAAGTCTGCAGGCAGGTAGCTGTGACATCTGTGGTCATTAAAACCAGGATCCTTTTTGTGGAGTGCAGCTTAGTTTTCAACACCATCAGCCTAGTCATCCTCCGCCAGAAGCTCATCCAGCTCGCAGGCTGCATCCGAAATGTTGGAATTATAGCTCGTCGCTCCTGTTCCTTGACCTTTTTTTAAGTCAACAGCAAGAACTCTATCATAGGTAGCAAAGGAGCTTCAGACTCCGTTGCTGATTTTGGACAGCCTTTCATTCATACGTCAAAAACAGATTATGATAATCCAATCTGGGCCTACAGCCGGCCAACACAGAACCACAAAGTGTGCACTCTCTATTCTCCGTACATTTTCATTTAATTTCTGTGAGGTGCGCTGTGCTTATACGTCATGTCACGCAAGATTGTGGGATTCCTTATAGCTTCATAGCGCTGGTAAGGGACATTGCGAGGTTTCTATCCTAAAGGAACCATAGCTACATTTACATGGACAAACGTAACTGGAATAAACTGCTGATCGGAATAAAAAAGTGTCCTGTAAAAAAGCCAATCAGAACATGATGATCGGATTAAGCTCAATCGGAATGAAGTTGTATTCTGAATGAGAGGGGTGGTTTATGCTGATTGATAATCTGATCAATTTGCATGTTAATGCTTGTCAGGCTCAAGTTATTCTAAATGTGGCAAACTGACCCGAGTGAGCATGTGTGTGTAAACGTGATGCATTTCCGAGATTGGTGAGTGGCGGCGGGGGTGTACGTTGGGAACCAAACCTGTCAGGGCTCCTGATACAACCTTTATTTTTGAAAAAATTAAAAAGCTCAAAATTGTTGCTTACTCAGTAACGTTTCAATCGCAATTAGAACCTTGTGCAAGTCCAGCTTGGAAGCTTGGAACACAAACGCACATGTAGAAAACTGCTTTGTTTACTGTTTTTGTAGTTTTAGAAAAACGGAAGTACTTCTTCTTCTGTGTTTTTGTAAGGGAATTTAATAACTGTGCATGTCAGAGTGGTTATATTCTGAATAAAAACAGCACATTATAATCAGATTAATTGTGTGTGTGCCCACAGAAGCCGTACGATCCGAATATTTAATACAAATACATTTTGATCCGATTGTGAAATTTTGTGCATGTAATCATAGCTTATAATAGGAAGCATACAGGTTTCTTTTCCTACCTCCTTCTTTACTAACTGCACTATTTGGACAGCACTTATCATGGTGAACGCTGACACACTTCCGCTTTTACTAAAGAGTCCTTACCAATTAGACGTTTTCGGCTTTAGCCACAGTGCCAAGTGTGTTCTCTGCCTATTATTCTTCACTCCTTACACAAATGACTGCACCCAGACACTGTTTGGAAGAAGGCCAAGGAGAGGCTGTATTTCCTGAGGCACCTGAAGAAATACAACATTCTACAGGAGCTGGATTTAAGGAATCTAGATTTTATGCCGGGCCACTCTTCCTCCAGTCTCTGGGATGTTGATTTGGACATAAAATTGCAAACTTTACTTTCATCTGAGAGGAAGACTTTGGGCCATAAAGCAACAGTCCAGTTCTTTTTGTCCTTAGCCCAGGTAAGACGCTTCAAGCTCATGTGCATGTTTCATCTGTGCATAATGACTCAAGATAAGCTGACTCCAGCCTCAATCAACTCTTTGTGTGGCTTCCCCTAATGCACCTTTTCCTATGACACTTTTCCTTCCACCCAACTTTCTATAAGTATACTTGGATCCAGCACTCTTTGAACAGCCAGCATCTTCAGCAATGACCTTTTGTGAAGTGTGTCAACAAATGTCTTCTAACATCTGTCAAGTCAGCAGTCTCCCCCATGATTTGGTAGTGTTATGGAAAATAATTAAATAAGCTCTATTGTATACCTTGCGTAACCCAATAAAGCATTCGCTTTGTCTCCAGCCGCTGAAGGCTGAAGCTGAAGCAGATGTGCAAGTGCATTGTCTTCCACCTCGCTGAAAAACTCCCTGCAGATTCGAGGCTGAGTCTTTTGTCATTGTTCCCCGGCTGAAGTTCCCCGGCCTTCAGATGAGATAATGTAGTATATAAGATTCTTGCAAGAGTTAAATAAATTGCTGACTGGATGAAAATCACCAGTCTCCTATTTCTTAATTAAGGATAATAGTTAATTGTTTTCCGCTCTCAGTTGCCTACTGACCCAAACTGAGAGACTATTTGTCCTACACACCTTGCCCTACAGATCTGAATCAAATGACTAAACTACCTTACAAGCAGTGAAGCTCTGCAGAGCTCTGCTAATGAGCTCATACTGGAGCCAGGTGTGTTAAAGCCGAGACACATCTAAAAGTTGCAGAATACTTGAGTTCGAGACCACTGGTTTAGGCAGGCTTCACATTAATGTTCCTTCCATTGCTAAATGTGCCGTATGGCAATCCAAACTGGATACCTATAGGACCTAGTCATGCTTCTAGAAGGCCACGTACCCTCTCTCCTGTATTTTGCAATAATAACAGATCTGCTTCCTGTGTCTGACTTTTGTCTGGCTGATCCGTTTTTTAGAAATTTTTGCTCCGCCATTCATCACAAATAGACACGATTCATATTTCTGACTGATGGTGGAGGAGTGCTCTCTGTCATGCCATTGCGCCACGGAGCCGGTGGGAAATCCCACATTGACTAAAATGGCTTTTATTTGTGATGGAACGGAGTATGTATAGATGATGGCATCTGTATGAATGAGGGGTTAGAGGTCCAGGAAATCTCTGCAGGTGTTTTGCTTTAATTAACTGATCAGGATGTGGCACTATGACCCCCCCTCCACCCCCCCCCCATTTGAACTTTTTCTTTTTGCAATATCCTAATTTTCTGACACATTGAATTTCTTTGTTGAATCTAGTAGTCATTGTCATCAAAATAAAAATAATAGCTTGAAATATTTCACTATTGTGTAATGAATAATAATAAGTATAATTTGCTGAAATGAGAAATTGTTTTAACATTTTCATAATATTAAAATTCTTTTAGATGTGTCTATATGCACTGTTTACCCAGGTCAACAACAGACTAAATCAATGTTGTCCAAAGCCAGACCTCAAGGGCAAGTTTGTTGCAAGTTTTAAATGCTACCCTAATTCCACATACCTGAATTGAGTGAATAGTTCATTAGCGGGTCTCTGCAGAGCTAGGAGACATGCTCAGGAGATTTGAGTCATTTGAATATGCTGCCTTAGAGCAAGAACACATCTAAAACTAGCAGGAAAACACCTGGTCTAAATAGTTGAAAAGAAGAAGAGCCTGCAAAAAAAGCTAGTGGGTAGTGAACGACATCCATACAGTTTTCAATCTGAACTTCTCCAAAATTGTAATGTTCTAAACTCCAGAGCTAGTTGTGTTTGACATAAATATTGGGCACTATTACAATGTGGCAGTTTGATTTACATAGTTAAAGCTACTCTGCAGCCAGATTATTGCCAGCAGTTTTTGAATCAGGATGTAATGACTTCTTAATACATTTACCTACATTTATCGGGTTTTTAAAAGTTCCATGATGTTTAGGGCTAAATTAGAATTTCCACTTGTTACACATTGTGTACAGCTTAATATGTAAGTTGGCCAGCACATTGATTTTAGCATCCAAAATGGTGCCGTGTCAGACACTGAAATCATATGCTGACGAACTTTTAGGGTTTTTTCTGGACATTTTTAACCTTTCTTTGCAGTTCTATGCAATCCATGCCTGCCTTAAATCCTCCATCACTGTGCCCATGCCAAAAACACAACCATCATCTGCCCTCCCCTGTCGCTCTTACCCCAGTCATCATGAACTGCATCAAGAGAATCCTCCTAAAGTACATCAAGGACACCATCCCTGCTGGCCTGGACAGCCTGCAGTTTGCCTTCAGGGAGAATCTTTCTACAGAGGATGCTGTCTCGCAGGCATTTCACATGGCTCTGACTCATCTGCAGCATCCCAACACCAATAGGTTAAGATGCTATTCTTCAGCTCAGCCTTCAACACCATGCTTCCAGACATGCTGGCCCTGAAACTCCACAACATGGGATTATCTGCAACGCCCTGCTTCTGGATCAGTGACATCCTCATTCACAGGCCCCAGATGATGAGGATAGGGAAACTCACATCTATCCCACTGATCCTCATCACTTGAAGGCTACAAGGTTGTGTCCTCAACCCCGCTCTATTCAGCCTATTCAAACACGACAGCTCTGCTATTCACCTCAAAGACACCGCTGTGAAAATTGTGGACAAAACCACTGTGGTGGGTTTTATATGAAACAACAATGATGCCCACTACAAAAAGGAGGTTTACAATCTCTGAGAGTGCTGCTCCAGGAATGTCCTCATCCTGAGCACCAGCAGAACCAAGGTCATAGTGGACTACAGGAGAACCAGGAAGACTGAATATGGCCCTGTCTGCATACATGGGGAGGTGGTGGAGTGTGTGGACAGCATAGAGTTCCTGGGCATTCTCATTTCCTCTGACCTCTCCTGCACTGTGAACACCTCTCACCTGGTGAAGAAGGCCAAACAATGGCTCTTCTTCCTACTCACCTGCTCATAAATCTGTATAGAGCCAGAACTGAAAGCATTCTGTGTCTTAACATGACAGTGTGGCATAGGAGCTGCAGGGCACGTGAGAGGAAGGATTTAAAACAGGTGGTGAGATCAGCACAGGGGAATGTAGGATGTGGTCTATAAGATCTAGACACAGTTTGGGGCCCCCTGCTGAGAACCAAAAATAAAAAAATAAATAAAAACACCAGCCCAGTTCATAGTCTGATACATGTTCACAAACACTGTCCTTAACATGCTAATGACTATTTGCACACTTTTGTTTCTCAGTGAGTGTTTGTTTGGACAGCTATGCAAATTGCACAGTTCTTTAACTTGAAGATTCAAATTCCTGCTAATGGCTATTTGTCTACCTTTCAACCTCTAAGGGAGTGTTTTATCTGGTAACTTCATGCAACTGAAAAGTGGCTGCTATCTGTCTTTTTTGATCGGGACATTTAAATCTATCAAATGCTGAGGGCTATTGCATGCTTTTTCCTTCTCAGGGAGTGTTGTAGTTCAACTATTTGAACATTATTTCTCGTTTGTGTCACTATGTTATATGCAAATGTGTGTGAATTCTGAGCTGGTTTCTCACCAAACTTTCATTATGGTTAGATCATGACAATAAAGATTCTTGAATAATCACTAATGTTCTGCACTGCAGGAAGTTCATTATCCAGTAATCGATTCACATTCCCCTGTTCCATCACACTACAATAGACTGGCAACTAAAATTGCTGGCTATAAAAATGCTTATGTTTATCACAAAGTTGCATATACAGGATATACAGTGCTGTGAGAAAGAACACCCCGTACTTTCCTACAAAATGCTTCAGATGATCAAACTTTATATATCAGACAAATATATATATATATATATATATATATATATATATATATATATATATATATATATATATATATATATATGTATATGTGTGTGTGTGTGTGTGTGTGTGTGTCAGTATGTGTGTGTGTTAGTATGTATTTAAATATTCATGTCTTCCTTGATTTGCCATATTTTGGGTCAGTCAGCTGCTATAAGAAGTTGGTGGGAGTAAATCCAGCTGTTTATAGATTAATCTCACTAAAAGTCTGACTGTACATCTCCTTCCTGGACTCAGAGTCAGATGGGGGTTACAGAGGAGCTGACAACTGACAGTCAGCTCCTCAGCAGTGTTTGCACATGTGAGCCTAGGTAGACCAAACCTTTACCTCAATACGAATGTGCTAGCACGAACAACAATGGTGGACTTATGAGTTGCAGTTCAGACACTATTCAAATCATTTTGCATTTTACACTAACCCACTTTGTTCCTCTACAGCGTTTGTCTGGACTGCGTTGTTGTTGGTCCACAAAAACACGTTTTCTCTCTCTTATATTCCTTGGTTCTGCCCTGTTCTTCTTCTTTCTTTACTTCCATGGAAGCATTAACACACCACTCACTGGCAGGGCATAAGGATTACAACACATATTACGGCTCCTCCATCTTGGTGCGGTTACATCTTTACACTCGAGCTTTTCTGTGCGGATACAATATTCAGCTCTGTGTGGTTGTTGCCTTAAAGAGTATCTGTCTCACAAATTGAAGTAGGTTAAAAGACCTCGACAGATCATTTCACAATCAAAGAAAATTCAACAATGAATAAAAATCAAAGTAATTGACATCTGTAACTCAGGGAAGGGTTATTTCTAAGGCTTTGGTACTCAAGCAAACCACAAGATACACCCAAGTGAATCTTCCAAGGAATAGCCATCCTTTCAAAATTACTCCAATATAACATCAGTGACTTATTGAAGTCACAAAAGAAAATATATGGCACTAAAGTCCTCACATGCCTCTTTAAAGGTCAGTGTTTCATGTGATTCATGGTAGCCCGGACCGAGACTGGGCAAAAAGAGAATAAAAAATCCTGTTGTACATTTGTCCAAAAACATCTCATTAAAACCCAAGCCATTTAAGAATATTTGGCACAAAGCTAAGTAAAGAAATAGATCAAAGCAACATTCAAACATGGTTATGGTAGTAGAGTGGTGGTCTGGGGCTGATTTGCTGCTTTAGGACCTGTGTGAGTTGCTGTAACTGATAGAACCATAAATACTGATTTCTGCTGCAAGATCCAGAAGAAGAAAGTTGGGCCATCAGTTTGTAACTTTATGTCCAAGGGCCAGCGGGTTATCCAGCTGTACCATGAGCCAATGCACACCAATAAGTCCAATGAAGAATGGCTTAATTAAAGTCTAGACCTAAATCTAATTGAAAGGCTGTGGCATGGCCTTACACAACACATTCATGCTCTTAACCCTTTGAGTGTGACTGAATTGGAACTCTTCTGCTAAGACCAGTGGGTCAAAATCGCTACAGTGATGTGAAGGACTGATGCCCAGTTATCGCTAACACTTGATGGTTGATGAACCCAATGGTGGAACATCCAGTATTTAGGTCAGTTAGACTTGAAGGTTTGACTCAATGCTTATTTGGTTGCAGCTAGACCATCTTATTTGATAGTTTGAAATGTAAATGTAACAGTAAGCAAAAACTAAATAAATCTTTTGTGGGCAAATACATTTAACATCTTGTACATTGTACATCTTGTAGCATTATCTTCAAAACATTAGTATGATAGCTTGTTTAATTATACATAATTTAATTTTTCTGGAAATTGTAGTTGCTGTATAAATTCCCAAGCTTGCTGACATGTACCAGCAAAAAATACTGCATTAATCGATGTTTGGAGGAATTGTGAAAATCTACTGTGAGCCTTCTATGAGGGCCATTGCCTCTGAGAAAATTAGTTGCAGCACCATATCATTCATTTTTATCCGTTTAGTGTAAAATAAATAGCCTGTTGTATAAAATGTCCTTTATTTTAATATAATTTTCATTTTCCCATACCCTTTAAACAAGAATTCAGAAGTTAATGAACACATTATCTTCAGAGCAGACCTTGACTGTGAAATAAATTGGACAACATAAAATCCCTTTGAGACCTGTAACTCCATATTACATAGAAATATTGAGTATTGCTTAGCAGAAAATTGGAAAATTGGTTCTTAAGGTAACAAATAAATATTGTCACCACTTTTTAAATATGTGGTGACATTGTGCCTTCTGGATAGTAGGAGAGTTATTCAACTTAATAAACAGTCAAATAGGTAAACAAATCAACATTGTTGTATTTTAAAGATTTTTACTTAGAATATTTTCAAGGGTGTGGTTATGTGCTAAAAGCAGTAACACTGTTTCAGTTAAGTACATCAAAAACATGTTTACTGAATATTTAATCTGCTCTTTGGATCGCAGTATGCTCAAAACCCACAGCTATCAAAAGCATTATTATTATGCAATAGCGTAATGTACACGGAAGAATAAAATACAGAAAAAATATGTATATCACAACATTGAAATACATTTAATGACAATCTTCCTTTGCTGGCAGAGAGGAGTAGGAACCGGCTTTTTTTCTTATCCAGTGTGGTAACATGCTCGCTTTGACATTTTAACATCCTCAGGTAAGCCAAATGATTCCCCTTTTAATAGAGATCTGATAAATTTTCATTGAAAGATTTTGGGAAATATCAAAAAGGCCACTGTTGACAGATGTCTCTGTCTGTAATCCAACAATTGTTCATTATATGATATTACACCATTTGAAACCACAACTACTTTATTATTCGTTACTTCTTTTGTATTTTCTGTAATTCCAGGGTCTATTTCTCAAAAGTGCATGTATCATTTGTGAAATATGACAACCTAAAAGGACAGCACTTTTGCTGTACTTTCCCCTGACTGAAAAATAAACAGAAGTAGAAGAAAATTGTTTTGATCTCAGCATTTCAGGCAAGAAAGTATGGGCTCATATAACAGGTGTATGTGCTTTTAAGAACTATCAAAGGGAAAAATGGCCAACAGAAAAATATCCCATCATTATTTTGCTTCTTTTTGTCAAAAGAAAGACTCCCTAAAATAACTGTCAACTTCTTCTCTGTAGTAACCTGCTTGTCATAGACTGAAACTGTGCTTTACTCATATGTAATCCTTATTTGGTTCCACGCAGAAATCATGTAATTAAGTGCATGTTAACATACTGTACAGTACATACATGTACAGAAATCTGAACCAATGTTCAACATTTACTTTTAAATTTTCAGTCCCTGAAGTAAAAAAAATGTCAAATGTATAGTATCTAGATGCATTTGCTGCTGTGCTATCGCTCACAAACTGATTACATATTTTAGACAAGAACAGTATGCATCCTGACTGCAGTTTGTAAGCTTACATGACCTCCTATCAGAGTTCACATGATTTTCATGTTGAATTGTACAGGTGCGTCAGTTGGACTGGCCTCCTCTGTTTCCTCTTTGCGTGGCACATATTCAACTTCAATGGTTGACTTGGTGCTGTCCTTTCCCCTACTCCAGAGGAATAAAATTACAAGACAAAAGAGAACCACTCCAAGGAATGAGATGAATCCCATTGTAGTTGCCACTATAAGCGTCTTTACATCAAATGGAAATGGAACTGTTGCTCTGGTCACATTAGCGCCTTCATCGCTTGGCTGGTTAGAAATAAAAGCAAATGTCTTATTGGGCTGGTGGGGCCAATTCGGAGAGTAGCTGTGTACAAAAAGGTGAGCAGCTTTGGTGTCATTGCCAGCAGCATTACTGGCAATGCACACGTAGGTGCCATTGTCCTGAATTTGAGCATAGCGCACCTCCAGTGTACCCTCCCAGGATACAGAAAGTCTTGACCCCATAGTCTTTGTAGTAATGTACTCCTTTTTGGGGGATAGCCACATTATCACTGGAGCTGGATCACCCTCAGCCTTACAAGTGAAATGAACAGTAGTTCCTTCATCCACATGGCTTTCCAGAACCTTGTAATCCACAATCTTTGATTTCTGGCAGATAAAGTAGTCAGGAGGCAGTACGTCTGGGAAATCTTTGAACTCTTTTCCTTGTACAATCTCAGGCGAAGCACAAATGGGCTGTTGTTTGTTGAAGTTAAGCCTCCACCTCCGGCGGAAGACCCAAAGCAAGCGGCAGTCACAAGCCAAAGGGTTTTCATACAAAGCCAGAGTCTCCAGGTTTCCCACTGAGTGAAAAACAGACTCTTCGAGGGTGCTCAAACTATTTCTTGAAACATTAAGAATACGAAGATGGTTGAGTCCACGGAAAGAGTAAGGCTCAATGGCCACCAGTTGTCCACCAGCCAAGTGAAATGCCTGGAGCTTTTGTAGGCTGAAGAGTCGGTTCCCCTCGACAGAATGAATAGGATTGAAAGATAGATTCAAAAATCGTAGATATCTGAGATGACTCATGGCTTCATAGGGGATGGCAGAAAGATTACAGCTTGTGATAGACAATGATGTGAGGTTAAGTCCGTACAAGCTTTGTGAGGCCATGGTATTCAAGGCAGGCATATGGGAAATCTCCAGTACTCTTAGTCGATACAGCCTTTTAAAAGAGAAGTCCCTTATGTCAGTGATGTTCAGAAAGCGTAATCGAAGTGATAGCAGGTTGTGAACATGGCTAAGGGCATCAGTTGGAACTGAGCCCAGTTTATACCCTTCAATGGTGAGGCTTTCAAGATTGCTGAGACCATGAAATGATCGGGGTGAAATAAAGACTAGGTCGTTGTCTCCAACTTCCAAAGCTCTCAGGTTGTACAGCTCTTGGAACATATAATCGAGCAAAATCACAATTTTGTTCTCACTTATATCCAACTGTGTGAGGTTGGTCAGGCCTGTGAAAACCCCTAACTGAATGAGCTTTAGCTCATTGTTACGCAAGCCTAAAGTTCGAAGGTTCAATAGGTTACTAAAAGCCCCGGGTTCAATGGATGAAATAGTGTTTTCGTTCAGCTGCAGCTCCTCCAGCAGAGGGTAATTGATAAACTCCTCAGGCCCCACAGTCTTCAGGCGGTTTTTGCTGAGGTCTAGTAGTCTTGTTTCAGTGGGGATGCCCTCTGGAAGACCTGCCAACCTTCTTCGATGACAGACAACCGAACGCTCCTGGCCATTGCAGTCACATTTTGAAGGGCAGCCAGTGGTGGAGCCTGAAAGGACGGTGCCCAGCATCAGGATCAGGATGGGCTGCCAGCATGCCACCAAGTAGCTGTGCCCTCCTGCCTCTCCAGACACCATCCTACTGCTTACCTGTGGAGACACAGAAGAATACAGCATTTTTATTTTTTTTAACCTTTTGAAGGATAACTTATATATACTAAGGAGACTTCATCCCTATACAGATATGAACATATGGGAATGCATGACAAAGTACAAGATTATCTTGCATTCAAACTACGCTAAAGTAGAGCCCTGAAAGAACTGCATATCTTTTTTTCCATGATGTTTTTCTCTTGATAATTTTTAAATTGAAAAACAAAAACATTGTTTGGAAATATTGTACAGTTGGTCCATGGTAATAAAGACACCATCTAAAAAAAAGTTACAGGTAGATTATGGCTTATAAATGACCACAACCGGAATAATATTTTGCATTAAAAAACTCTTTCAAAAGGAAAACTTTTTTTTTTTGTATCAACATTTTGTATGTAGGAAGCTCTGATAATATAAAAGCTTAAAGTGTTTATGGTCACCTATTTCATGAATGACATGATGAATGACATAACTTTTTGTCAGGGATAGGGTGTAGGCTCTTTGAAAAGGAGAAGCTAAAATATTGATCATATACAGTCAAAGGAGCAAGATTTCAGTTAATTTAAACAAGGAATGTGAAAATTGTAGGCCAATTGTTTACCGGTGTACTCACCATTTTGAACTGTATTTCTACATGTCAATAACTCTGATATCTACACTCATATCTTGAGTTCCTTGCTGTTAATTTTGAAGTCTAAAGACCTGAGGGACCATCTAGTTGTATAGCATTCACATAGAGGCACATTCAGAACTTGTGGGCAAAAAGACAAGTTCATCTTTGTGTGAGAGTCAAACTCACAAGCAGGACATACCAAACTTACACAGGCTTTTTTTTTGTCTAAGTCTGTCATATTAATAAAACAAAGATGGATGCAAAGTTTTTTACTCTTGTATTTCAAGGAAATCCATTAGTAGAAATAGTTTATGGATCTAGGCATGTTAAAGTGAAAATCATCTAATTATGTGTCCAAAATACAAATCTGTTATGGGTTTAAAAGCTTTCTCGCTTTATGGTTGACATCATATCTGGAATTTATTGCACATAAATGCTCCTTTCTCTTTGCACAGGACCCCTATGTAATGTAGTTATAATAGACTATGCACAGTAGTTTCTAATCTGAAACGATTGAACATGTGTTCTTATATATAGTAAAAACTCCCTTAATCAAATCAGAAGGCCGGCCAACATGATGAATGTCAGTCACTTGTTTGACACTGACAAATGTTCCTTATGTTTGTTGTGAGCGTAACTCATGGAAAATGCTCCTTGCTATAAAGTAAATCAACAACATGTTCAAGTCAACCCAGGGATTGAGGTCAGGACTCTAAGCAGGCCAGTCAAGGTTATTCACACCAAACTCTTTCATCCACGTCTTTATGAACCTGGCTTTGTGCACCGGTGCACATTCATGAAGAAAGAGGAAGTGGCCACCTCCAAACTGTTCCATCAAAGTTGGGAGCATGGAGTTACCCAACATTTATTGGTATGCTGAAGCATTCAGAGTTCCTTTCACTGGAACTAAGGAGCCAAGGCCAGCTGTTGACAACTAAACGCTAGAATACCCACTCCTGTAAACTATACTTTATCCTGGCAACCGGCAAACCCATACTCATCTACCAGATTGCCTAGATGGATTTGTCAATCAAGGGAACACATCTCCAGTGGTCTAGAGTCCAGTGACAGTGTGCTTTGTGCACCTGCATCTGCTGCTCTGCATTGCACTTGGTGATGTATGGCTTGAATCCAGCTGCTCGAACATGGAAACCCATTCCATGAAGCTCTCCATGCACTGTTCTTAAACTAATCTGAAGGCCACATGAAGACCCTACTGACTGCCAAAACTGGACTTTATCCCACTCAAACTGCAGCAGACAACAGTGGCTGTGATCAACCCACTTCTAAGGCATGAAATCATTTATTCAATTGAGAATTATTTACAGTGTCTCTCACATGCGAATGTCTTTGCCCACTTTTAGCTTCAAACAGTTCTTTTACATTTAACATTTAAATTTTTGCTAATAAGTATTTGCACAATTTTGAAATATGCAGGGAGAGTTTTTGTTTCTGGTACATTCAGCCATTTGCACAAGGTTTTACATTGTCTTATAAAGTTACTGCTACCCATCTTTTGACTTGAACATCAATTAACTTGAACACCTCAGTTTTGCTGATAACTATTTGCACACTTTTTAATGTCTTGGAGCAATGTTTGTCATTTACATCATTCTGTAAAGTGACAGCTATCTGTCTGTTTTGACTTCAACATTTACTCTTATTAGACACAAAGGACCTTTGTTGTGCCAAAATGGGAAAATTCGGACATGACAGTGGCAGAAACACATAGTTACACATTTAATCAGTAATGAAAAAAAAGATAATGTAATCTAAAGTTAGTTCTAAAGCAACTGGATAATTAACTTATAAGAAAGGCAAAAATAAAAGTTAAAATAACACCAGAGTAAGTATTGCTGAACAATTGATAATATGGCATATTCAGATGAAAATTAAATACTCAAGTTAAACAGTCGACATACACCAGCCAGTTAACACATCGATGTGAAAAAATATGCAATAAGCATGATTATACAAGCAACATCTCGGAGTAGCTAAGCACCTTAGTAGTAGACTGTACTGCACCTTACAGTAGACTGTAAATGATTATGATCAGATCCCTCTCTCTGCTACATTTTCCTACAACTCTCCAAACCTGCATTATTTGCTGATATTTCAACTTTTAACTTTATGTTCTACAGTTGCCCTGTGCCTAAGTGTTTTGCTCTGTTTCTCTTGTAAACATAGCTATTGGCTGAGCTTTTCTCTTTCTTTTCTCTTTTTTTATCCTCTAGATGTGGAAACTAGCTCAAAGCTTATCTGCTTTGTTAAAAATGTTTTTCGCTCCACTGTTACTAAATGCATGTTTGGTATGAGGATTTTTTTTTTTTTTTTTTATGGCTGCAAAGTAAACAACACATGCTCATCCAGGAGGACTTAATGCTGCAAATAAATGACCCAATGCAATCTTCTGAGTTTCCTTAGATAGAAAACTGTTTAACCAATCGTTCTATATGATTTGACCGGATTGACTTTGTCAAGTGTCTTGGGATGCTGTGTTTTGAATTGCCGCTCTATAAATGAATTGAATTCCAAAGACTTGTCTCTGCCCAACATCAGTCTCTTAATGCCCCAACAGGCCGCACAGTGTCTTTCAGGTGAAACTGAGAATAAAATGTGCACTTCATGGGTCAATGAGTGTCTCAAGCATTACACAGACAAATGAGCTTTATGCATCAGTGCATATGTCCCTTCCAGCTGTTTTTAGTTATTAAATACCTTTGCTGTGTGGCATACTATTAGAAAACCAATTAGAATATTTACATTGATAAGAAATAGGAAACACCTATAATGTTCATTGGACCTTTTAATTTAGATGGAGGAAATAGTTTATAAATAACAACCGCAAACCGACCGAATTACTAATGCAGCCATAGTCATTTACCGTATTGTGTTTACCCATTAATGTCTGGAAGACCCTATGGTACAGTCTTAGTCTAGGCTCTGTCTCTATAATCACCAGTTTAATTAGCTCATCTTTTGGTTTTTGATTTGGGAAACTTAGGATTGCTGCATACTGTTATAATGGCCCCACGCTGCAAACTTTTACATAGAAAAAAAATATGATATTCTCTGAATAACACACCAAATTAGGGTATATTTTAAGACTGGTGATCAGTATGTAAAATACCAAATACTGAAAAATATGTTTGTGATTTTTTTGCATTAAATTCTTCATAACTAAAACCTAGCATTTTTTGTCCATAAATGCATCAAGAAACACCCTGGTATTTGATAAATGTTTGAGTTTAGTACACGGATATCAGGGTCAGCTTTTAATATAAAAATACCACATTCTCATCCTTGCTGCACATTTCTGTCATTGTTTGTTATACTGAATTGTTGAATGAATGCAAAGTTTACACAAATTAGTTTGTCTGTGATTTAATCTTTCAAAAGAAGCCTGGAATAAGACAAATTCAGAATGCTCCTGTTGGACTCAAAAGAAATGCTTAAATTAGTATTGAATAGTAAAAGAAAACTTAATTGCATCTCTAATCAAAACCATAAACAATGCCCTCATTAGCACTCAAATCAATCCAAATCAAAATGCAAATAAGAAATACTCACTCCCTGTACTGTATAATGAGGACAAGCTTCTCATAATGGGGCTCATATTGATTTTTAAAATGCCATCTTGTTAAAACGTTTCATTACTGGGAAGCAGATATTTAGTTTTAAAACTTTTTAGATAAACAGGTAACATTGCTGTTAATTCAATTCAATTTTATTTATATAGCGCCAATTCATGATACATGTCATCTTAAGGCACTTTCCAAAATCAAATTCAATCACATTATACAGGTCAAAAAGTTTCCTCTGTAAGGAAACCCAGCAGGTTGTATCAAGTTTCTCCAAGCAGCATTCAGTCCTCCTGAAAGAGCGTAGAGTCACAGTGGACAGTCGTCTGCATTGTTGATGGCTTTGCAGCAATCCCTCATACTGAGCATGCATAAAGCGACAGTGGAGAGAAAAATTCCCTTTAACGGAACAGAAAAACCTCCAGAAGAACCAGAACCAGGTTCAGTGTGAACGGTCATCTGCATCGACTGACTTGGGGTTAGAGAAGACAGAGCAGAGACACAGAAAGAGAGACAAAAAAAGCACACATTGATCCAGGAATCCTTTCTACATTATATGGTAATAGCGGGTGATCTGTGTTCCCTGGATGATGTCACAGCTAACAAAACTTTTCTTGTACTCCAAAAGTAAAGTCAATGTAGTTTTGTAAAATGTACAGATAGAACCATATCAGTACTGTATACAGTATAGTAAATAATTGGTTATTAAGCTGCTTAAAATGGCATGGCTGAATCTTTTTAATCATAATTATAGTTTAATTAGTTATTAAAATAGTGTTCCTTGTCAGTCTCATATCTCATTTAAACATGTTTTAACAATCTGAATCAGATTTGGGAAATAAGTAATCTAGTCAGTCAAAAGTTGCTTTGACATTTTGTGTGATTTTGCTCTTTTTTACTCTCTTTCATTATCAGCCGCTCGCAATGCTCACCCCCTTCCTCCCATTTCTAACTCCTCTCAAAACATCGGACTGTTTTTGAAAACGTATCGCTTAGAGGGTTAAATATAAGAAGCATTGCCTTTTACTGTCAATAAAAAAGAAAAGCTATGTACAAACAATTTACTTGTTTAACCAATTTTTATTTACATGACATTAGACAGCAGTTTGCAACATTATTCACCTGAAGTAATGAGGTTAAGAAAATGCAGTCAGGTTCCAAATGTCAACGTGTTTTCTTCTGTTAAAAATTTTAAGTAAATACAATGTGTGATATGTATTTTGTTTTAAGTATCTCCGTATTTGTGCAGTATAGACACTGTCCTTCTGCTCCTCAGATGGCACTGCTGTGTCCACAGGCGCTAGCTTTTAGTACCGTTAGTACAGACCAACAGTGGTGGGTGACAACATGGAGTAAATATTGGTTGATTTCTAACTTTCAAGTTTTGACCTGTTTAATGGACTTCTAACAGCCCCAATGCCAATGGTTGATGTGTATTTTTAGTAACAGAGACACTGAATCCCACAAAGTTCATGTCATAGTGAAAAATTGATACTGTCATCCCAAAGTATTTTCTTTATACTGTGCAACCCTATGAGTTACCTTATTAAACAATCTCATAAACATGCTTAAAACCCTGTAATATTACAGGTCAGCCCAGGAGTTGGGTAGTAACTTGTTATATTTACTCAGTTATATTTACTTGGATAGCTTTGGAAAAAACAAAAAATGTGGGGTGTGCTCCGATGGCACAGTAAGCACCACCCATATACAGGGACCTTATTTCTTGTTGCGGCTGACCTGGGTGTGATTTCAGCCTGAGGTCCTTTACCGAATGTCTCACTCCCTCTCTCTCATCCCACCTTTCCTGCCAGCATACTTTAAAAAAAGTAAGCCACTAGTGCCATAGAACAACAGAAAAACTTTTAGGAGTTGTTTTACTGCACGATGCTTCTTACTTCGACTCGAGTAATATTATTATTGTTATGATTAGTATGGGTAGAATCTGATATTCAAACCAGACACAGAGCACATTTTAAAAGGTTTATTGATAGAATGGAGGGCTGACAGGCAGGAGATGACAAGAACTGTAGGTGGAGGAAGGCAGGCAGGACTTGAATAGGAGCTGATCAGAAGCTGTGTGCTGATGCAGACTTGACCAGAAGCAGCAGATAGCTCCTGGTAAGGGATGTCATCAGATTAGCCGAGGCTTCGAAGCGTGCGCCGAGTAGTGGAGGGGGTGTTTCCGCAAAGTGCTTATCGAGGCTTGCTTAATTTAGGGGAGGAGCTGGAAATCATCACAGCTGCAGCCTCACTCTCAAGTTATCTTGACAAGCAGTATTCACTCCTCCTGAAAGAGCGTAGAGCCACAGGGACAGTTGTCTGCATTGTTGATTGCTTTGCAGCAATCCCTCATACTGTGCATCATTTAAGCGCATCAGTATTCAGTCAAAATGTGGGAGTTTGTTGGAGAGTTGCAGTCAGTTCAGGCTTTGGATAGAATTGGGCTAGCTTGGATAGTGGAGTTTGGATAGAGCTTTCACAGTTTGGAGACAGCTTGTAAAATTTAGGTGAGAGGAGGGGCTTGGAGATTGAAGAGAGTGAGGAGATGATAAAGGATGGAGCGAGCTAGGAAGATGAGGATTTCACCAATCTGTGGATATTTGACTTGATTTCTTCCAGTAAGGTAAATCTAAAATTCTTAAGATTTGTTATATTTGCTCATCAATAACTGTTTTTTTTACTGTTTATTTATAGGTGAGGTGCAGCTGGCTCACAAACTGACAGCCCTTCATTAACATCAGAGAAGTTCAACATTGTTGGAGGGGGCCTTTCTTTGCTGTCTCCATTTTATGATGTCGCTGCTGAGCTGTCTGCAGAGGAAAATGTGTCTGCCTCCAAAGTGGTTCCCCTCATAAAATGTTGGAGCAAAGCCTTCAGGAGGAGATGACAAAGCCAGCAACAGCAGCTGCATTAGAAGCTGGAGACAACCTCATCAGGCAACTATGGGAAAAGCTTCAGAATGTGCAGACCATGAGCATCCTATCCCTAGCCCTCCTTGACTCAAAATCATAGGTTTCGGTTCACTGCATGTCTTATATTTTCAGTTTTTAAACTGAATTTAGTTTTTGTTTTGGATTTTCTTCTATTGTTCATTGTATATAGTTATGCATATTTTAATTGAATATTCTTAATAAAAATGCTAAAAAACTAAAACAAAAAAAGAATCTATTAAAACCAAACTGTTGAGAAACTGTTATTTCTGAATAAAATCTCCCATTTTGCAGATCATTGTACAAGTTGCACATGCATACAGTGCCGTCTTCCAAGTTCCACAAGCGCTTTATCTGTTTAAGCCCATGCCATTTCATTGAAGTGACAGAAAAACATACAGAGCCAGCCACATAATATTGTACTTTGAAAAAATATGTCAATATACATATGTGACAATCATAAGATACATTAATGGGTATTACGTATTAATGATAATTCCCAACGGCCCTAAAGGATACAAATAGAGGCGAGCTTCATTATTGCTGACTGTGATTATGCATTCGGCCAATAGGTGGTTTCATGAGCAATTGAAGCAAATTGAATCCTTTTATGAACCAAGTGGCTCAAGTGGTCCCATGTCTCACGAGGCCTCATCTCACCATTACTAGTTCCCAGTCATGCAGATCGTAGCACAATGAATTCAGGAGTGACCTTTACCAGGCGGCGCAGACTAGTACTAAAAAACTAAATCATGACAATTATATTGTCAAATTAAGAGTTTTTTGTGTTCTTGTGTTATGTTCTAGGCAGTTGTACCATGGAGGTAAACTGAACTTAAAGGAAACAGTATATATTTTCACAGGAAGTACTTTGCGATGCTCTAACATGTATGTATTACCCACCATAAGTATTGATTTAAAAGCTTCATGTTGTAGATACCTGAGATATGGAATTTGTTATTTTGTAATGATGTGATTTATATTTACTCAAGTTTTATTTTAGCATTGGAATGACCAGAACATGCACATACTTTTGTCTGTATGGTTACACCATTTTCACAAATGAAATCAGATTTAACAGTTCTCCTCAAGTTCTCAGTACTTTAATAGCCTTTTTACCGAATACTGTCTTACTTTTACTTTAATAAATTTTCTGATGATTACTTTTTGCTTCCACTTGAGTAAAAATATATTGGCTTCTCTATCCACTCTGGTCAGTCCTACCTCATCTTTGCTGATGCCTGATCACTTCTGATTTGAGTTTAAGCCGCTTTGAAATATATGGAGAAAATGTAAAGATATTATTCTCTGTAACACTATCAAGAGCAGATAGTGAGGTTTAGGCATTGAAATAAAACAGCTATGATTACTCTATGCTCCATGTCATCTTTAAGGCCATTCATCTTTTACCGTCACCTGACAAGCTACAACTCAGTATGAATACTAATGCTTTAATATCTGCAAGAATGTGTACAAAAAGCAACAATGGTTTTGTGGCTTGGCTCTTCTTTGCAAGACTTGTAATATTTACTGATTCCTTATAAAAGTCTAAAGCTGTGGTTTTATCCTTTACACGCTAGTGTAATTGCAAAATATTAAAAACGGTATCTACCTGGCAAGTGAAAATTAAAGGTTTGAACACAAAATACAGACAGACAGTTGAGTTAATTCTATTGTCTATGCTCTATTGCTGCCAGGGTGCATCCTATAATACTGCCAATAAAGTATCACCAATTAGTGTTGGAAAAAAAAGACGTGGTACCCTTAAACAAAGCACTGATTCTATGTCCAGCACAACAGGACTCCTGTCCTGTTGTGCTGGACATAATCAGATTCAGGATCAGCTTACCCAGCTTCCTGTGTAACCAGTGGATAAGACCTGCCTAATGTGGTCTGGTCCTCACAGTTGGACCTAGGATCTTTTGTTAACTGCTGCTACTGTCAGTTACTAATGATGACATTCAGCTCTGCATTTTCATCTCCAGTGACAACTTAGTAAACCGGTAATGTTTTTTTTTTATAGTTTTAACAACCCAATCAGTTTTGGTCTAAGCACATTGCGAAGTTTTCCCTTCAACTTTTACTGTCAGTTTAAGGCTTTGAATTAGGGAAATCAGCGGTAAAACATATTCTGTCTGATACCAGTTTAGTGATATCAATTTAAAGGGAGAAAGACGTATTATCTGCTGTTGCCAAAATCGTATCCTAAACATTAAACACTTCATGATATGTGGCTAAGCAGATTGACAGATCAATGGTGCTACCTAAGTGGTATTTCATCTACTGTCCCTTTTAGATGGCTATATTGTGTTTCACTATCTTTACAGGTAATTGATTTTACAAATGCTACTAGATTCTGCTCTATTTTATACCGATCAGAGAGTGTACAGAGCATAGAAAATGAGTAAAAAGGTACTGAGCTGGGAACTGCTGCCTACACCTTTAAATTGTGAATTCAGTGAATGCTGTGAGGATTGGACAAGATACGCAAAGCCAATGCAAATTCACATATATATGGCCAAGGTTGTTCTTTTGTGACCTTTTTTCTAGCAGTAAAACTTATTTTTGTATTATTTCTGATTCAGAATGGACCCACTGATGCTATACCCTTTTTTACCTTTATACACAGCATACATATTTAACAGGCCAATCATTTTATTGGCTTACAAATAGCATTTCTATAAAATTATTTACTTTGTAATCAATACCATTTTACACTGAAAGTCAAGTTGGATGAGCTGGAATTCGAATGAACGCCCACCCTCTATTCACCATAAAGGTATGATATGTTTTAGGCTAAAATTATAGTGAAATTAGCTAATGCTATGCTAAAGGCATTTACTTCTTGTTAGCCTACACGTCTTTATACAAGTGACAAAGATATAATAAGGAAACACCATTTTCTAATAACATTAATAATAAAATTGTAAAGATGGTTCTAAAGCCCATTTCAAACACATTCACTCTCCTAATTATTCATCTCATCAGACATAACAGTTCATTGTGTTCTTTCTATTGTAGAGAGTGAGAGCATATGTTTTAGTTCATTATAGAACATTGGAAATTGTGCATAAAAGGAAAAACTCAGTAAGAAAAATAGTGATGGTCAGAAAAGCAGGAAACACACAAACATACATTAAAATAATAAGAAGTCACTGTGCAGCCCGGGACCACTCCAGGTTAAGATAAAATAATACAGACAAACCACAGAATAGATTAATAAAAAAAATAAGATCCACACACAATATTCGCTCTGATCACTTCCAGTTTCCATAATTGTAAGCCCTGCTGTGCTGACTTCAAAGCCACCTCAACGCACAAAGAAGAGGCACCCTGAGTTCTCCATCCTACTACTGTAGCCTCTGACTGTCTCATATTTTGCATAAAGCTGTTGTTATTAGATTTAAATGAGGATGGTTGCTGGAGAGCAGCGTGATTGTGACCTTCTGAATACATTTGTAGAACGCAAATTTGAGTATCCTGTGACAGATCTGCCTCCGACTGTCACCTTGCTATCCAGCAGACATTGCATAAAAGCTCAGACTGTGGGAGTATTCACCACAATCATGCTCCACCATTTCCTTTGATGTTGCCCATTATGACCTGTATATGTATCCGAGGCATTTCTTGTTACGGAAAATCATTTAGTAGCAACATCCCAGATGTTTTCCGGCTGGTTCACCCATTTCTTATTTCTGGGCCATCACAAATGAACTGTTATGTGCAGAAGTGCCCTGGATATAGCTGTAAATAAAATGAACCTATTATTAGATCTCAATATAAGAAACAAAGCCATGCTTACCAAACAGAAGTCAAATAGATGTCATATTTTTATCCTTTTTTTATTTTGTAATTAAATTCCCCCCAAATTAATGGATAGATAGATAGATAGATAGATAGATAGATAGATAGATAGATAGATAGATAGATAGATAGATAGATAGATAGATAGATAGATAGATAGATAGATAGATAGATAGATAGATAGATAGATAGATAGATAGATGTTGCCGTTTATAAAACGGCAATAACTTATCATGTATCCCCTCTCATGCTATTACATCTGGCTAACATAGATCTGACTCCAAATTCATAGTGAGAATCTATATTTAATTTTAATAGTGTGACATAATGGTAGCAGCCATTAAAAAATATATAATGGTTGCATCGCCCTGCCTGTGCTGTTTTATCTGGGATATATTAGATATACTAGATTTAAAGTAACAACTTTATTGTTACATTATTAAATAAATAATGTATTGAATTGATTAGATATTCAGAACAACAATACTATCATGAACACTGTTAAAGTGAATGACATTGCTCATCCTGTTACAACAGTTTGTTCTGCTTTGAAAGCCTGCATTTTTTCCAAACAATACCCCCCCCCCCCCTACACACACACACCACACACAGACACACACAACAAAATCACATCTTATCAGCGCTTTCTAACATTGCACTGAGCTGCACCGAAAAAGCTTAAAATTGCCATGAAGACCACTAGAGTTTGATCTGTTCACTATGACTTCAAACTGCCTGGATACCAATGGGATTGATTCTGATTGCATCTATTGGTGGCAAGCCTGATCCACAAAGCCTACACCTAACAATCCAAAGGATCTCAATAATGCATTGCTATACCCCTCCAGTCTTTCTACCTCCAGATGCTCATTGAATATGTTCTGACTGCTTAGCTTTTCTAAACAAACACCTAACAGCATGAGTGTTATGCATATGTTAATAATGTTTGTTCAGTGTATACACACATTTAGCATTGTCCCCTTACAGCAACAAGGTTCCAGGTAAGACACCTGGCCTGGACTCTTTCTGTGCGGAGTTTTCATGCTCTCCCCTCGCATGCGTGGGTTCTGTCTGGGCGGCTTTCACCCACAGTCCAAAGACATCACGGATAGGTCTTTTGGTGTTTCTAAATTGCCCTTAGGTATGAATGTGTGCCTGGATGGTTGTTTTTCCTGTGTATGTCTGTATTGCCCTGTGATAGATTGGCAACCTATCCAGGGAATACCCGAACTGTCACCGAATGACTGCCGAAGGAAGGCAGCAGCCCTACATGGATAGAGATGGATGGATGGATGGATGGATGGATGGATGGATGGATGGATGGATGGATGGATGGATGGATGGATGGATGGATGGATGGATGGATGGATGGATTGATGGATTGTCTCTTTAGCACAAGATTACAAAAAATGTCATCAAGCTGTTTGAATTCTTGGTCAGTTTAGTGTCCAATTTGGTCCAAATGCAGTTCAAGTCAATTCAAACTATTCAGTCCAGAGCAATGATATAATCAGAGTAGGGCTGGACGATATAGATTTAAAAAAAAGCTTATCGATAAAGTAGAAAAGATATTGACTGATATAAATAATTATCAAAAGATTCAAAACATAGATTTTAATTGCTGCCATTGCCATTTTATGCTGTCGCTTGATGACCTATTTTTAGATAAAGAACCTACAAAGACTGAATTCAAACTCAACCCTTTATCCACTTCTTTTTTTTTTTTACCAAAACTACAAGTTTTTAAAAGGACAAAAACACATGCTCTCTTAACTGCTTAAAGGGGGCGGAGCTTGGTAACCAAGCTTTCATGCATTTGTGATTGGTTGTGAGGATGTAATAACTGTAGTATTAACCGACATTATAGGCTAGAATGCAAAAGGAAGGAAAACTGCTTTTTGGAACTTTTTATTTACCTTTTTTTCCCTATTACCCACAAATGTCATCTCTAGACACTTTAGAAGACAATTGTTAGACAATATTCAATCTAAGTTGGTTGAAATGTAATTCAAGTAAATTTTGATTATTTCAATACCATCCAGTCATTTAAGTTACGTTAAAAGGAAAAGTTACACAAAGGTAAAGTAAACTTCAGGGAGCCCATGGCTCACTTGATTCATAAATATGTGATGGACCCACAGTAGTGAGAGCTTTTTAACTCAGCTCTATTCTGTCTTTGTCCAATATTGTATTCTGCACTTCTTTGAATGACATGCTCCTTGGAGGATTTGTTGCTGCTCCTTTAACCAATCTTCTCATATCTATTGTTGTTATGCATAAGCATGACATTAAGAAAGTACTCCACATCTATAGAGAGCTGATTGAGCTTTTCAAGGAAAATGTTGCTAGAATCAAGTGATGCCAGAACTAAGAGGTCAAACCAAGAAGACATGACAAGTCAGATCAGAGGCTATGTGGAAAACATAGATTGTAATGCTGCATGTGTAATTCAATGCAAATATGGCTAAAAAGACTGCCACTTTAAAATGTCAGAGGAATAAATGGAATATTGCAGTATTATATGTTTTTACAGAGATAAAAGCTGGACAAACACCTTAATACATTTATGGAGCATTGTCTATGTATGTTATTTTTACATGAAGTAGCAGTTTCTCAAATTATTAGTATTATTTAAGGCTTAAATGGCTTAATTGGTTTAATGAGTATGTAACTACCGTATAGATAAACATATGTATACGGTAGGTACAAACTTTCTGCATACTGGTTAGGAAAACTCCGAAGTACTTTACAGAGTATATGGGTTGGCTTAAAGAAGGCTAGCAGTGGCAAACAGGCTTAAATCGGAGGCAACCGGACTTTCGCTCAGTTCTTTTTGAAAAAGTTTTGACACCTATCCAGGAGTCTTTCTCAATTCGGCTGGCTCGTGCTTGAGTTTAAGTGAAAAACTTCAATTTAAGCCTGTTTGCTGTTGCAATGACCCGGATAACTGAGGATTAGCACACGCAAGGCTAGCAGTAATTTTCTTTTTCTTAATTACTTAGATGCAACAGAATACAAACTATTTTTGACCTAATGAGCCACTGTTGCAAGACATCTGACAAAACTTACCCCACTAAGTGTTGCTAATGCTGCCACTACATGGAGGCTACAAACAATGATATGTGGAGAGACCTGGAGCAATGAGGGAACACGTGCCACCTCGATATTTGGAAAGTGCACACATATCTCAATTGCTAAAAAAGAAACAACAATTTGGTTGTGTTCAGCATGTTTAGCAAGAAAATAGATGAAATGGGGTTCACAGCATGTACGACTTCCATTTTTATTTTCATCAATTTCTAGGTCTGTACTACAATTTACAACTTAATCACTTCTATCCAGTCGGATCTACAATCGTCACACACTTGGCTTTGTTACAAGTCTAGTTCCCTTGCAAAAATACAATGTGAAAGCAAACCGCACCGAAATAAATAAATAAAAAATAAATAAATAACCGAGACCACCTCAAAAAGTAGTACTCTGTTCGGTTGTTTGGTCCTGACCAGGGTTAGTTCGAGTGTATTCACACCTACTCAAAAATGTCTGGACCAATGGGGCAAAAGAACTCTGGTCCGTTTAAAGTGGACCAAATGTTTCAAGTGTGAATACACCAAAAGACTGTTTTGGATTAAAACAATTTCTAAAAAAAATAAAAAAATAAAGAAAACTGATATTTTCACAGAGGTTTGTAAACCATACATGAACTGACCTGTATTTTTCAGCTCTTGAATGTTAGCCGCAAAAAACCAAACATTTGGAAATCGTTGCTGTCCTTAATAATAAGAGTGGAGGTTTTTGCTCCATCTGTCTAACCATAGACATATTTCAGTCATTTGGCTTAGAATCAAAATGTGCCTATGATGATGTTTTTTTGTGTTTGTTTTTTACTAAACCCACTCTGATCCTTTCAACCACTACTCCAGGTATAAAAGATTGTGTAACATTTGAGGTAAATGTTCTTGAAATTAAAATCTGTGTCATTGAACAACAAAAAAGAGACCTTTTCTAAAGAAAAAAAAAAGAAAAAATGTAGACTTAAAACTTATTACAATTTATAGTTTGTTCAAGTAGTGACAGTAGCTAGTTCTAGCAACCATATTACTTTCTGTAGCTCATCTGAATATCATCAGCAGGTCAAAGTTGTGAAATGTAGGAGTGATTCCAAACAAAAGCCTTTACATCCAAACTTGAGAATATATATACTGTGAAGGGGAGTTTTACCCAAATTGGATGCACACCTGACTCCAAAGTCCACCTGTAACTTTCTTTAGTGGGCAGTTTATTGTTAGGTTTATAACAGCAATCAAGTTGATGTACGTTTATGTTCTGCCCTGCTCTCTTCAATAAAACTAATGCAGCAATGTGTTTTTAGGTAAAGTAACGAGGATAAAAAAGGATAACAAAATAAATTACACATAATTACCAGCAAAAGTACTTTAAGAAACATGTTCATTGAAGAGAGGCCCTATTATTATCAATAAGAAAAACTGGCTGCAGCTATTACTTATTCTTCAAATAGACACATAATCCAAAATTAATTTTCTTTACTTGTACTTTCTGCTTTACCAAGTAAAATGGCAGTTGAGAGTGCAGTGGTACAGCTACAGTACTGTTGTTTTCTGCATTTAAAATAAGAATTGCATTTTCTCTTGCATTTTGTTGTTGTTTTCCCTGCTGCTATTTATCAAGTCTATTTGACTAGCAAAGCTGACAAGCAAGGGTGGCCCCGAATTACCAGCTGATGTTACCAGGGCCCCAGAGATCAATTCTATCTGCTGGAGCTTCTGTTTGCTCTGCTGTCTTAGAAAATACCAGCTCAAACATTTATTCAGATTTTGCATTTTTTATGTTGAGCAACACAAAATTAAACAGACCAAAATAATCTGGAAACTCCCCAATCCTCAGCCTCCCTCCAGCAGCAAATGGCTAAGGTAAATGATAAGATTTTGAAATTTTACAGCCAATGAGGAAAAATACCCTGTCCTAAGTGAAGAAAGCACTAAACACTTGCTTTAAATGACTTTATATTACAAGTTGTATTACATGGTAATGTCGCCTAGTATTTTCTGTAGTAAAATAACTACATGTTCTTGAAATCCATTTTAATTCAAAGATGTTAAATTATCTTAAATAATTAACATTACAAAAAAAATATTTTTTGATATATATTATCAGTAAATGGAGAAGCCAAACAGCATGAATCTAACACCAGCGTTACAATTTTACCAAGGCACTGCCATATTTAGACCTACAAAACAGACAAAGATACTTAAAGTGATTCTGGGCAGTATGAGATGTGACAAAGAATGATTCAAGAGTTCTGGAGATCTGTTTACCCAGCAACAGTGACAGTTTCAATTACTCAGTTATTCATCAGCTGTATTTGGGAATTCAAAGTCATAAACATGGATTTCCAATTTCAGGTCACAGAATTTCTTTTGATTAATTTGAAGCTGAGGATGCTCAGACACAATGACGTGCATGAATTAATAACCCAGGAAAGACAATCCAGTCAGCCATCAAAACCTGACAATTGGGTCCCAATTAAATGTTTCTGCATAGTTCATAAAATCTAGATTCAAACAACAGTCTCTTCCCTCAGAGACTGTTGGGGGTCTTTTACTTGCAGTAGATGTTGCTGCGCTGTTAAAAAAAAAGAGAGAGAGAGGAACAGTCCCTTCATTGCCGTTTCCCTGCTGGACTGTATCAACCATGATCATGAAAAAGCAATAAAGGAGCTATGAGATATTGTTCCTTTGGCCTCAATAAATAATCAAACAAAGTCACTACAGCACCAGAACCCATCCCCCACGCCCACCCTCGCCATCAACATTACTGCCATCCATCTGTCTAACCTGTGGCAAATCAAACACCTGCAACAGCATCCCTGCTTGCCACAGGAAATGGCCAGCAGCAAGCGTTTGTTGAGAATCTGTGTCAGTCCTGATGACTTTATTACCATTTGAAAAAAAAAAAATGAAACATGAATGTTAATGAGCAGATTAGGAAGCAACAGCAAATCACTCTGGCAAAAAAAAAAAAAAAAAAACACAGGGGGTAGAGGGGGCATAAAAGGGACACTTTTGCTCTTTCATTTGCAGCTTTCAGTGTGGCATTATAAAGGCAGCACTAAGATTGCATTGTACAGATGCATGCTGAGACATTTTTAACTACAGAGCACATGTATTTGTATAAACACAGTAAAAAGTATATAACCCAGGTCCTGTACATTTTAATCAAATGCACTCATCTTTTTATATGTGGTCCCTCCATTATTATTATTTTTTAGGATTTTAGGGCAGAGGAGCAAGAAGAAGCCTATCTGGATGACAAAGCACAAATAAGACCCAGAGCTTTCATCTGAGGATAAGTCTCCTTCTCCTCCATTTGCCTAGGGTACACAGTTTGATGTTTCACATTAATTTGCCACTTGCCTATCCCTTGGCCCCACCACTGCACCACAATAAATCTGATCCAGTGACTCAGTGCTCAAAGCCCACCATAGAGACAGAGTACTTACCAGGACTGTCATGCAGAGAATTCTAATTCAGGCAGCTCCATGTTGCCAAGGAAATTCAAAATGCCTCCAAAAGCATGGTGTCGGGGATGCAAGGATTCGGGACGTGCTAGATTAAGACGGGTAGCAGAAGTATACGCAGAGATGAGAATCCCTCGTCTAAGGGGCATTTGAGAAATGCCTTCGTCCTCTCCAGATGCGCTAAATCCGGCAGCACTGATAGGCTGACATGTAAACACACAGGCGGCTCTGCTGGCTCACACACGCTCACATACATGCTGCACCTAGCAGAGAAAAGAGAGGAAGAGGGAGGGGCGGCTGATGAGAGGTGGAGGGAGGAGCTGCAGTGCACTGGGAAAATGAGAGGACTGGGAGAACAGGAGGCACAGAGCACAGGGAGCTGAAAAGAGATGAAGAGAATTGTTCTCTGATTGCAACTATGATATTTGTTCCCTGTACTTTTTCTATTTCAGCTCTGCTTTGGGTGCTTTACTTGGATTCCGGCTGCTGTAGGATAGCGGGCAGTGTCTAGAGGACAAGGGGCAAGAGATGGAGAGAAGAAAATGCACTGTCTATCAGTTTATATTGCATCAAAAGTGTTTATGTTTGTTTAGAGCCCCCAAGGCATTTTAATGTGAAAATAATTACCCATGTATTCCTAAAGTCCACTCATCAGGAAATCACTACTTAAGTCACAATGTGGTGTAGAAAGGGATACAAAAATGTGTTTGGAGTAAATTAACAACATTTTCAGATTTATTAAAATCTTGGCTGCAAATGGCAGACGAGGGAAGATAGCTGTGGAAGGGGATGGATTGATTTTCCGTTTTTAAGATTTGTTGCCAGAGGATTATTGACATGCACAGCACAAGGCGAGGTAATAATCACATAAACTCAGCTTCGCTGCAAGGAGTGAAGTTTGGGGATGAGAAGCTGAGGTTTAACACTGGTAATGGGTATGAAGGGCTGGCATACCCACACATTGGCAGTGCCAAGGAGGCCCCACAGTCAGGAAGTGTTTACAGCAGATTAGAAGGTGATGATTTAGTGGAGTGGAGGTAGACCTGAAGGACTCCTGGCCAAAGAAGGGTAGGTGAACTCCAGAGTAGCAAGCCATCTGCTACACAAACTTATTCCTCCACGAGTTAGTACAAAGGTTGTCTTCCAGTTGAAAGAATGATCTGTGGTGCAAATAGATAACAAGTGTCCTGGAGTAAAACACTGATTTCCCAGTGTCCCCACTGTGGTTGTTGGTGTGAAACTCCACTATATGTAAGAGCTTTGTAAGTTTTTGAGTGAATGAAAAACTAAAAAAGCATACTGTAAAGATTAATACCTACTTTTTAAGAGTGAGCCGAAGAAAAAACAAAACATGTTCCTGCATATTTCACCGTTGACGTTAAAGTGATGTATTTTCAATTAGTTTTTAAGGAGTGATAGCATGTACTCCGGACAGGAAAGTCAATTTGTCGGCTAGACAAACAGCAGCAGACGAAGCAAAAGACAGCCAATGGTGGTACGTCTGCACTGAACAATAAAGCATACAGGAAGGAAGAGAGTTATTAAGACAGGTGGAAAAGGCTGCGCACTCTGCACCAATACAGCATAAAATAAATTGATGGCTCATTTTCCCAACTACAAGCTAATCTAAAAGCAATGAGTTATTCCCCTTGTAAGAAATAAAACTAGATGAAAGGTGGAGCTGAAGGAATTCAGACGATGTTTGAGGGGGAAAAAACCAGACCAGACATGGAGAAGGGGGAAATACATCTCTTTTTTTTTTTTGTCTTGAATGGTACCACACCGACTACGGCCACTTAAAAAACGATTGAACAGCTGATTCATGACACTGCATTTACATTCAATAGCACTATGAATTTTCATCTCTGAGCAGAACCATGTGACTCAAAACCTATATTTAGGGAATGGTAATGCTCCCGAGACATTTAAAAAGTGTGAGTGAGCCTGTTTTGTAATTAAGATAGAAGTGTTTTCTGTATATATATATATATATATATATATATATATATATATATATATATATATATATCTTCCTCTTTCTCTCCCTCATAAGTAGTGTCTGCACATATACAATTTGCCTTCTGACAAGTTGCAGTAATTTTCTAAATAGTCCAGATATCGCAGAGTGGAATTAGTAACCTTCTTGAGTTGAAGACATTTTTCAGTAAAACTGGATGAAGCTGTTAATGTAAGGACATAAAAAAAGGCTGGGCTCTTTTCCAAATAGCTTGAGTCTTTGCAGGTTGTTTAGGAGTGTGGCGTAAACCTAGTGCCAGGATGCCATGGAGTGAGTGGTAGTTACCATCCAGGTTAATTCCAAAAAATTGCATGACATTTTAATGCTATAATTTAATGTTTTACTGAGTTGCAACATTGTTTGTTTGTTTGTTTCATTGATTGATTGATTGGTTGTATGATTGGTTGGATTCCAGGGTGTACCCTGCTTCTTGCCCAACGATCACTAGAGATTGGCACCCCTGCAATCCTTCATCCACTGGATGGCTTAAAGAATCAATCCTTTGTGTACAGATTATTTGAAACATTAACTCATGTGTTCCTATTTAAAAAAAATCATAAAGGAGGATCACTATATGATACGTAATCCTACGTAATAAAACCTTCAGAGTTCTTATTTGGTTTCATGGTTTCAGTGTCCCACCCAAGGATTATCAGTTGCCCCCATTTCTAGAGTTGCCTCAGCAGAATGTTGCCAAATTCTTGTAAGCATCCCCACATTTTGTTAAATATGGAAGGTGGAAGATTTACTACATAAGATGCAGGACTGCTTTCAGCTGCTTATTCTTATTAGATACCCCTGTTAAATGGGGTTTAATATAAATACACACATTACTGAGGTGAAAGATTGCGGCAGAAATTGTTTGTTCTATCTATATTTGTTTATTTATGATAATTCCCATATTCATACCTTTTTTTTCTGAAACTGTTCCTTTCACCTACTGTATTTGCAGTGTTTTTTTTTTTTTTTGCACTATGATATAAATTATATGCCATATTAATTCTATTTGGAGAGATGAACACTTGTCAGTTTGATGGTTACATCATCTTTGTGTTCCATCATGTGCTAAGAACACAGCCAGAGAAAAGCCCTTAACTGTGTGTAGTCATCCGGGGAGCTCACCATCCCGCTTTACCCCCAGTAAGCCCCCAAAACTCTTTGGTCTGAAAGCACTGCAGCTTTTTAGTGTCAAGACCAGGACAGCTGCTGCCATTCTTCTCAGGTACCCATTCTCAGGGTAAACAAATTAACCCCTAATGCAAACACTGTGGACATGGAATATTTTAGTGGGACAGCTAAACCCTGAAGCACTACCGCAGAGACTTACAAATGTCTTAGATTTAGGACTTGTTTTTTGGTGATCGTTGTGGTTTGCTGCAAAGTGTGTTTATTTATTGGTTTACTCATGTTGCCATAGCAAATCCATTTCACGAAAATTATTGGATGCCATTTTTTTCGCCTCTCTTTATTCCGATACCAATAGAAATGAAAATGTACCTCCGCTTAACAGCAATTCTTGGAGTTCCACAAAAATCTATTTTAGATCAACCTGTCATTGGCTGCATCTGAATACCTCGGTTGGGTAAGGACTCTTTAGCCAAAGCAGAAGTGTCAGTGGTCACCATCATATGTGCTGTCCGAATAATGCAATCAGTAAGGAAGGAGGTAGGATAAGAAGCCTGATTGCTTCCTCACACACCTACTTCAGCATAGGAACCTCACAAGCAGCGCTAAGGAGCTATATGGAATCCCATAATTCATGATATGATGTATAAGCTAAGCCCACGTCACGAAAATGAATGAAAATGTCCGGAGAGAAGAGAGCACGTGTTCTCACTGCTGACCCCATGCAAGGTTCAGGAACAGAAGCTAGAAGAAAAAAATAGACGTATTCGTATTGAGCCATTGTCTTTAATAATCAAAAATGAATAAATAAATAATTGGAAGAAAAAAATAGACGTATTTGTATTGAGCCATTGTCTTTAATAATCAAAAATGAATAAATAAATAAATAATTTAGACATGTAAATCCTGTCCAAATGTGCCATAAACAAAGACATTAAAACACTGTGTTGTGCAGCTCATTGGATCAATTCTAAAAAAATGTAAACATACTAAAACACCAATAAATATCTTAAGGAATGGTCTCTTTTGCCCACATTTTCAAACTACGTATCTATGTTGTACAAATAGAAGACAATATCCTTTCAACTAGATTTTACTTGGATGGAACATATGATGGGGTTTCTTGAAATATTACCAACATCCCTTTAAACATGTCTATTCAGAAAACTGTCTTGTCCAAATTAGTAAACAATTTCAGTACAGTATGAGTATTATATATATATATATATATATATATATATATATATATATATATATATATAAATACTCCTACACATATATGCAGCATGAGTTCTGTTTATGTCTAATATTGACTGGAGTAACAGAGTCTAAAACATCAAAGAGCTCTTCTGATGCTTTAATGAAAGCAAGTTGGAGTTTGTCATATTCACCCTCCACATCTCCATTGGTTTGACCACTGTAAGTCCTTAGCTACCAACCGAAAAACAAAAAAAAATAGTCTCCGCAATAGTTTAACCACACTTACTTTACTTCTTGTTGCCCCCGGCCGTGGAATAACATTGCACGTCAGATGGTTTATCACACATAAACATGAAGATGCGAGTGAAAACTGCTAATTAAAGATAGCAGGCACTTAAAAAAACATGATGAGCGATTTAATAAAAGTTATGTCCAATGCTCTGAAATTATTACTATCCAATAAGACTTATTGCTCTGTGCTTTTATTTTAATAAAGATGTGCTCTCCAAATCTAAGATAACCTAAACGGTGTTTTATAGATTTGTACATCCCTAGTGCTTGTCCACAACATTAGTGAACAACAAATTTTCTGTAACAAACTCCTGAGACCTTCACAGAAATTCTGTATTTATCATGAGATCACACACATGTGGTGGATTCTTTTGTGAAATACATATAATACTTATCTTCTAAACAACTCGTGATGATCTCCATTACATCCAGTTCAATGAAGTTTATTCATTTGGCACCAAATAACATGTCATCTTGGGGCACTTTACAAAAGAAAAGTTAATTCGATCAAATCATACAGACAGATTCCAAGTCCAGTACATACATTCCAATTGATCCTAGTTATCAAACAATCTAGTCAAGTTCAGTTTATTGTTCAAATTGGTAAAAAAAAATATTTCTCTCTAGAGGAAACCCAGCAGATTCATTGAATTGCAGCATTCCCTTCTTCTGGTTGAGCGTTTAGCAACAATGGACACTCGCTCGCATTGTGTTATTGACTTTGCAGCTATACCTAATACTTAGGGACAGTGGAAAGGAAAACTCCACTTTAACAGGATGAAACCTCCAACAGAACCAGGCTTAGTGTGAAGATCCATCTGCCACGACCGACTAGGGGTTTGAGAAGACAGAGCGTAGACACACAAAAAACCTAAAAACACTAATCCAGGAATACTTTCTATGTGAAAGAACAGCAAAAAAGATATTGGCAGCACTAGCTCCTTCAGTGGCTTCATCTAGGAGAGAAACACAGGATCTAAGCCAGTTTCCAGGTTTAAAGAATGAAAGAGTGTGTTTTCGGATCAATTTAATTTAGTTCTACATAACACCAACCACGACAAATGTCATCTCAAGGCACTTTACAGGACAGATCGAATGTATACAGAAATAGATAATCATATCAATCCAAACATATTGACTGATACAAATGTAGCTATATACTGTACCTTCCAATGTGATTCCTGTTTTAACAGAGTGCAGTCAACTTTTGTTCATTTAGATGCATATATTTAGGGAAGCCCTGCTGATTGGAGCTCGGCTTGCATCAAGACACCATCCTCTACTAAACTTCCTTATCCTGAGCAATTATGTGGTGACAGTGAAAATAACTGACTCCCTTTTAAAAGAAACCACCAGGAAAACCTGGATCAGTGTGAGCGGCCATCTGCTGTGACCAAATGGGGTTTGAGAAGACAGAGCAGACCGACAAAAACACAGAAGCCCTTGTCCAGCAGAATTTCTTCTGTTAAAGAATAAGTCACTGAGTTAAAAACAGCAATGGAAATGTACCAGCTTCATCTACAAGAGAGACACAAATACAGATAATATCTAATCCTGTTGTAGTACCGCTGGGATTAAAAAGGTGTGCACACAGAGTTAGGTGCAGCAGTATCTATGTACCTAAATGGCTTTATCCAGAAAAGAGATAGTGGTAAACAGATAAAGGTCCAAATGGATTATCCAAAGACAGAAAACAATATTATTCACAGCAAAAGCAATGGCCCTTTCCAGGAAGATGTGCAACATCTTTTAGAGTAGATTTTATGTTGCTTTATTTTTAATTGGAAAAACGTTTAATTTGTTAGATTAAATTTTATCTTTGATTAGTATAAAGAGTAACATGGTAAGTTCCACAGTCCAATATACAGAATCTGTACAAAAATCTAAAAATGAAAACAACTTCACTATCTTTTCTGTGCTTATGTGCTCTTTCCACTGATAAAAGTTAAGAGCAGAACAGATCAACAAAGGCAGATTAGCAAACCCTCGCAGGATTTTGCCAGTGTTTGGGTGGCAAATGTAGTAATGATGCTTCATTATTCAGATTTTGGCAGATGGTGACTAAGACTGCGTGAAGAATGGCACCAATGCAGCCGGATAATAGGACGACAGATGATTGGCAATAAGATGCTTGGAGTACAGAGGCTGATGTTTTTCAGGGTTTAATTAACTAAATCTCAAGGCAGACAGAAAGTGATGATCATCGAAGCAGAAGATGTCCCATCAAAGGGTGAAACAATGCTTTTACAATACAGATTTAAAAAAAGGTTTCACCTCTGCATCCTACTGTTTTACTATGTTCTTGATCACCAGAATTTCTGCTTATATGGAAAAGTTGTTGCTACAAGATCTACTAACTTGATATTTGATGTTATTATAGCTTTGACAAGGACAATAAATAGTTCCTCAACAAGTACATGTAATCAAGGATTATAATAACTGACACTACTGATATATGTGTATTACGAGCCAGAGGTTACAAAATCAGAGTAATTATTATGTCCAGATAGCTAAAATAGTCCATTCTGCTGTGAAATGACCCTCTTTCATGCTGATGGAAGGAGCAACATATGTTTTTTTTTTTTTTTTAAAGTGGCATTGATATATATATATATATATATATATATATATATATATATATATATATATATATATATATATATATATATATATATATATATATATATATATCTTGATTAGATGTGAAACTTATGATTTGTCAGGTCTGATAAGTATAATCTATATATGTGTGGTATAGATGTTATATATGTTCTAATCTAGTCCAATCTAGTCTAACTTTATATGTAAAGCATTTTGAATTACCAAAGGGACCAGAGTGCAATACAATACAACCAAAAAGGTAATTTTATATGAACAAATATTAAACTTCCATGTCCTAATGATACACTGGCCATGAAGCGTGCTGTTTGAATTAATAAAAAAAATGTAATTGTAATATTTAATCATCTCATACGATGGCACAAGGTATACTTCAACCTTGCAGGTATTGGAACAAGTGTCTGCATATTTTATGATAGATTAGTTTTTGAAGATTGATGTTAACATGACTGGCTGTGTTGTCTACTATGATAAGGACAAATTTTGTCAGAAATAAAGGTGAAAAAAACATCAATTTCCTTCTCAAATTTTATAAAAGACTGCCACTCTGTGGCCCAGTGACGTAACAACAACTTTGGTATATTTCTTTTCACAGGCACGATTCAAAGATGTTTGGAAAATTGTATTTCCAGCTGCCCCAACGTAGTAGGACCCCTCATACAAACGAAGCAGAATTTGCCCAAAAGTCATTTAAGTTTGGGTTTGAAATATATATGTCCTAAAGTGTAAGTGCAGGGCATTTACAGGAACAGCTTTGATTTAGGTACAATTATTTCTACCATCTGGAGAAAAACTTCAGTACTGATGTGATTACATGTAGCTTTTGAACAGTGAATAACCCCCACAACAGCAGGAACAAAAAATAATTCCTCTGGCATGATGCTGACTGTGCTGTGAGCTTGTCACGGGGACAGACAATGTATGCTCTACTTGAGCATGATGTATCTGCTGGAGACTCCTTTTTTTATTTTCTGCTGCAGTGAAGCAACATGAAAAACAAGGAGAACATGTGTTTCTAAAATTGCAGAAACAGCCAGTGAGCGCTGATTGTCTTGAGAACGTAATTGCGTTTGCCGTGAAGCATGTCCACCTACCATGCTTGGCAGTCATGCGCCATTTCCTGAGACCTTGCTTTTATAGGGGAAAAAAATCTATCTGGTTTGCCTGCTTTTAGTCATTGAGCTTTCAACTCACACGGTAGTGCAAACGCATAAAATCGCTCCACTGCACGGAGATAAGTCAAAAATTCCTCTAGTGTCTCATATTTTTTTCTTTTAGTTTTTTTAATCAGAGTTCCTCCTGAATCATTGTCATACTTAGCAAGTAATGCTTCACATAGCTTCAAACTTCAGGACAAAACAAAGCTCTTTTTGGTGTTCTAGATTAGACACAATTGGGAAGATAAAAAATTTAAATATATATTTTTGTCCTAAATAATAGTTTAATAAATGTAATGCCAAGCTAACAAGCCTTGGGGTCTATACAGAAGAAACTGATAGAATTGAAAGTATAGTAGTTTTACTGGACAGAAGGTCCATTCAGTGTGTTCTATTGCGCTAAACATCATCAATAATGTGATGCAGATTAATCAGTTATAAAGAAACTGATTTAAATTCACCGGCCATTTTATGAGGTACAGCTTTTATATTACAAAGCAGTATCTCACTAGCTACGTTTACATGGACAAAAGTAATCGGAATAAAGGGCTGATGGGAATAAAAATGTGTAATGTAAACACGGCAATCGGAATATTGTGATCAGATTAAGCTCAATCAAATACAATGAAATTGTGTTCCGAATGAGAGGGGTGGTTTATGTCAATTAATAATGATATCGACATGCATGTAAACACTGGTGAGGATCAAGTTAGTAGTCCGAATGTGACAAACTGACCTGAGCGCGCATGTGCGCCTGACGTAACCGGGACGCATTTCCACTTTGGCAAGTGGTGGAAATACGTCAGGAAGCAAAACTGTTGGGGCTCCCGATACAACCTTTCTATTCAAAACATTAAAAGAGCTCAAAATTGTTATTTATTCAGTAACATTTCATCCATAAATACAACATCGTGCAAGTCCAAACTCGTATAATACTGGTTTGTTTACTATTTTTGTAGTTTAACAAAGACGGAAGTACTTCTTCTGTTTTTATTTTTTTTTTTTTGAGGGGGTGGGGGTTTGATAACTGTGCACGTCTGAATAAAGCCAGGTGCATATACATGCACATTATGATCGGATTAAGTAATTACATGCCCATATAAACGGTACTATCCGATTAATTTTTGATTTCTAAACTGAATACATTTCAATCCGATCGTGAAATTGTGTGCATGTAAACATAGCAAATTATTTTAGCTTTAAAGAGACGATGACGAAGACTTGCTGAAATTCACAGATCTGCATCATAATGGCAGAAAAAGTGACTTCAAATATTACATGGTTGTTGGTACTAGATGGGGTGGTCTGAGTGATTCAGAAACTGCTGATTTACAGGGATTTTAAACTATCTCACAGGTTACAGAGCATGATCTGAACAAGATAATTTGTGTGAGTATAAAGGCCTTGCTTTCAGATATCAAATAAGAAGGATCCTGGAGTATAACACCAAAAATACCATACGAGATACCTCTTCTGTCAGCTGAGAATAGGAAACTAAAGGCACAATATTCACAGGCTCCAAGATCAGGATTACAACAGATTGGAAATCATAGCTTGGTCTGATGAGTCTGGATATCATTGGAGCTAATCGGATGGTTGTCTCAGACTTTGGCATAAACAACATACAACATGGATTCCTCCTGTTTTGAATCAAAGGTTCAGGTTGTTGATGGCAGTGTAAAAGGGTGGGGGTGTATTTTCTTGGCACCCTTTGGGTTCCTTTGCACAAACAATGTAAGCATTGTTTACACACCAAAGCCTTCCTGAGCATTGGTGCTGAGCACGTCCATCTGTTTAGCGCCAATACACAGCAAATGTTGTTGCAAATGCACTTTACCTCACCATCCTGCTCTTTTACCATCTTCTTGATCACCAAATGTTCTGCTTACATGGATAATTTGTCTCTACTTGATCTCCCAACTTGATATTTGCCTCTCTGGAAGACAGGGCCACTACCTTCCACAGTGGGACATGTGTTGTTTGAGTGAGGTCCAGTAACGCACAGGATTTAAACCGGATACTGCACCACTTCACTGGTGACCTGTGGTGACGAACAATGCCACTACACCACCAGAGCCTTCACACTGTTCTCCTGGTACATTTGTCTCATGTTCTACAATCAGTTTTATAAAAAAACAACAACATGTAATCTTCAACAGAATTGAACTCAGGATATTCAGAACATCCTTCTCCAAACTCAGAACCAAATATACAAACACATAACCTTGCTTGTAAGCTAGCTTTTTGTGGTATTTGTGCTTTCACAAACACATGACAATCCATCTTGTACCATTCTGGCTTCAACTGTTTGTGTCCGAACCAAAAAACTGTTTTGGCCAATCATGTTGCAATATTGTGGTTTAAGGTGGGACATGCTAGTGCAACAAAAGCAAGAGCAGCCAAGCCAACAGCCGAACTGACACAAACATGGCAGCACAGGAAGATACACACCTAGCTCCTGCTATCACATCTTTTTTGTAAGAATTCACAATTTCATCTTTGAAAGAAGAACAGCAAGAAAGTTCCTTGACTAACTTACCTTTTTGTGGTTTCTCATAACGCTTGCAAATTATATTTTAAATTGATACCGTGATTGGCTAAAACCAACCTTTGGTAGGCAGGCACTCTGTGTCACTTCACCCAATCAGCTCGGAGAGTTCTGCTGAAGGTCCCACCATTCTCAAAATCAATTCGTTTTGAGCAGGCCCAGATTGATAATGTGCAGAACTAGAGTGCTATACATTATCAATCTGGCTGGCCACATTACACTACACCACCAGATCCATCACAGTTGGCCCTGTTCTTTCAGCTTATTTTTTCTTCTGTTCTATATTGAATTTGACAATTGTCACCAAAATCTCCACAGTTTTGGTGACATAGGACTTGAACTCAGGACATTCAACTAATCCTTCTATACTCTGAGATTTACTATATTTAATAATCAACCACAGGATCTGTAACAGTCTGACCTTTTCTTCCAGCACATTTATCATTTTAAACTCCAATAGCAATTGTGGGAAAACATCCCGACTGGGTTAACTCCACCAGGAATTAAATATGGGATTTTTGGATCTGTTAACAGCAGTCGCTACCCTCTGGCCTAGCATGTCAACTAAGCTAACCTACTTTCTGTTATCTTTAAAGTCTTTACTGATCCTGTTTATGCTGAAATAAATTATTATATATTAATAAGTTTATGCCAAAATAAATTATTATTTATTTATAAGTTCTGTATCCATGACACCACAAGATCTTTCACACTAGTGACTCTCTAGTAATGCATTTATTGTTGTATGTTCATAATCATGGGAGCCACCTGTTTATTGCAATGTTATGTACCCTGGGCAATTTATTTATTTTTTGTCTAGATTAGCAGCAAATCATGATATGTCATAAAAATTTATGCTACTTAAATTGAACCAAAAGAATAAAAAAAAGTTAAATGTGGTTTATTGAACATAAGGTTGTAATGACTGTTGCTGGTGAACCCGATATTAAGCAAAACACATAGTTACGTTTAAAAGGTTTATTGAAAGGAATGAATAGTGGCTGGTGAGGCATGCAAGCAGAACCAGACATGACCACATGCACGTAGTGACAGACCAAACCAGTGAAGAAGACAGGGACTGACCAGAACAGGCGATGGGGACAAAGGAACCACCAGAATGGGCAGAGCGGCTGCAACTCAGGGGAAAACAGGCAGATTTGTGCAGCATGCATACACAGGCAATTTTCTGGTAGAATCAAGGTGGCAGTATGAGGAGAGGAGACAAGACAAGTCATTCTGGCATTGAGTGGATAACTGAGGCAGGTATAAATAGGCATGTGAACAGGTGAGCAGAATTGTCACTAATTAATTGCAACAGGTGGAGCTGATCTGGGCTAATTTACTGGTGACTGGTGACTGAGGAGTGGACTGAAATGATTGGGTGGTGACAGATGGCTGTTGGCTGAGGGCCACTCCCCTCAACCAACTAGAAAAAGTCCAAAACAAGTAAAAAAAAAAGCCTAAATCATGACAAAGGTATATCTATTGAAAGATGGTGTTAGTTAATTACTTGATTTGCGATAATCCGATTGATTTATTGTGTCTCACAGAAAGTTGAATGCAAGAGGACTATTAGTAAGTCAACTCACTAAAGTAGAGAGTAAACGTAAATGAGTCAATTCCAAAATTTTCACATTTCCAGTAATACAGGACGAGGAGTAGCAACTATCTTCCAGTCAGATTTATCAATTAGTCCAAAGCCAATTAATAACTACTATTCTTCTGAACATTTAACTATTAGTTTCCCTCATCCAAACGGCCAAACAATAAAACCTCTTCTGTTTCTTGTTTTGTATCATCCACCAGGCCCTTACTTTCAGACCAGTTCTCATACTTCTCATCTGATTTAGTGTTAAACACCGACAAAGTCATTATAGTGGGGGATTTTAACATTCATGCTGACACTTTAATAATATCCTGGACTCAATTGGTTTTGCCCAAAATGTGCATAAACCTATGCATTCTTGCCTTCATACTTTGGAACTTGTGCTGACATGTGCCATTGATTGCGAATAAATACATCCTCATAATCCTTTCCTATTTGCCCGTTTGTTGATAACCTTTGAGCTGAATTAAACTGAGTTTTCCACCTCCAAAAGAAGGCTTCATTAAAATACATATTCATCAAACAATGCTGTAGCAGATTTCAGAGTCTGTTCCCCATTTTAATTTTCTCCTGTATTTCTGACACGCTGTTTACTTTTAAGATTAGACTTAAAATGTTCCTGTTTGATAAAGCGTATCGTTAGAGTGGCTCAGTTCATCCTGAGCTATCTCTGTAGGTATGCTGCTAAAGGCTTAGGCTGCTGGAGGACATCAAGACCTATTTCTTTCACTCTGCTGAGTTTTTCCACTTTTCTCCAATTTTGCATTGTTTGGTGTTATTTCAACTTTTAACTTCTGTGTTTTTTTTCTCTTCATAGTAGCTACATCTGGCCTGGCATTTTGTTTAGCTGTGACGCTATCCTTGGCGGCATATCCTTTGTCATTTCCCTAACTAACATAGAATGTATTCCTGGACCTTTGTTCCTTTCGTGTCTCTGCTGTCTCTTCAAACGTATAAATATATATATATATATATATATATATATATATATATATATATATATATATATATATATATAGGTCAAATACTGATGTTGTACGACAAGGCCTTGCTCTCAGTCTCCGCTCTAATTCATCCCAAAGATGTTATGTTGGGATGAGGTCAGGCCTCTATACAGGCCAGTGAAGTTAATTCACACCAAACTGTACCATCCATGTCTTTATGGATCATGCTTTGTGCTCTGGTGTAGTCATGTTGGAAGAGAAAGGGGCCATTGTCCAAGATGTCTTGGTATGCTGAAGCATTCAGAGTTCCTCTCACTGGAACTAAGGGGGCCGAGCTCCTGAAAGCTACCAATTCTTTCACAGATCTTTGTGAAAACAGTCTGCATGCACAGGTGCTAGATTTTATACACCAGTGACCATGGAAGTGATTGGAACACCTGATCCCAATAATTTTTATGGGTGAGCAAATACTTTTGGCAATATAGTGTATGACCAATACACTTAATGTTTGAAAGGTCTTTTATTTTGAAATTCCACATCAAATCTTAATGAGCTTTGTTGAGTAGCATCTGGAGGTGTTCTATTTTCATGCTGAATCAAAAATGTTCACTGAAACATAAGGGTTAATAGCAACATTGACAGCAACTTAGGTCAAAGTCACTATATATGGAGCTTGTGACGGGCTTTTATTTTGAAATTCCACAAAAGGTTTGGATGACACTTTTTTAGCACCATCTGGAGGTGTTCTACTCTCCGGCTGAAGTGAAATTGTCCATTTCCATTTTTTTTTATTTCAAAACAAAACTCAAATCACCATTTGTTTTTGGTTTTCTTTTAATTCCTGTTTCTGACATGAAAACCGAATGACCAAAAGATACACGGACCGCTGTGATACACAACTTGTGTAATTGCATTACACTTTAAAAAGGCATTGGAACACCTACATATATTATAAACGTGCATTTCGTCTTACACAGTAAGCCAGGCCTTTTAGAATGTTAGTCCAGTCACTGGTATTTTATTAGATACACTCAAAGTAATCAGTGACATAACGATTCTCATTAGTCTCCTTGACAGTGTGATCATAGCTTGAAAGGACATCATTACAGCTCTGTCCTGCGGTGATGATTATGGCATGCCAACAAATAATAAGTTGATGGAAAAATGTCTTGGAATAATAAGGAAAGGGCATAAATTGCAGAAAGTGATGTGAAACTAAGATCTATATAAGGTTTACACGTTTACTTAGTGACATTACTATGTAATTATGATAACAGAGTTTATTATAATCCAGAAAATAATATTTAGCGATAGAATTGAAAATAATCTCACTGGAGTCATTTATTAATTAATTACTCAACTGTTTCCTCTTTAAAATCAATAAAGTCTGTGTGAGAAAAGAACATTTTGTTCCAATCTGACCTAGCTGATTATTAATGAGCTGAGGTTTGACAAAGCTGAGTATTTTGACATGAGTGGCAGGACTACTAACGCTCTTCTTCTCTGTTGGAACAAAAGACATTGGCTGTGTCTCATTATGCTCAAGAAAGGCAAGGCTCAATAATGCTCAAAAACCACCATCCGTATCTAACACCTGCTGAATACATGACAGCTGCTTCAGGCTATTTGCTCGAAATATTTCCCTACCCACCTCAACAAATAGGCCTTTGACAGCTTGAGAGAACTGGAGTGGGGATCTGCCTGGCTTTAGAATTGGGACCTGTCACAGTCAGCCAGCAGTCAGTTGTTAGGACATCCAGGGCAATGTCAAAATATCTTCCACATTAATTTGTTGTCAAAAATGTAGTAAGTTCCTTTTGGAATTAGCTTTTTTTTTGGATTCATGTCTCAATTTATATGAATTAACTTGTCAAATTCAAATTTTAAAGGCTATTTTAATTGATTTATGTTATACATTTCGAGCCACATGTAACATAATGTCTTCTTATATTTTACAGGTAGGCCTACTTTAGTCTAGTGATGACCAAATCTATATGTATAAACAGACGTTTATTTATAGTCTTAGCTTTTCCTTTTTACTTTAGGTATCACGTTTTTGCAGGGTCTAAGGGGTTTTCTTCCAGGATTGTCTTGTATTTAATTATCTATTTTTTCTGTCCCTGCTGAAGAAAATAATTCTCACACCATGGATTATTATTTTTTTTTTGGTGTGTGATAGTATGTGAAGTATTAGTTTGTACCACCCAAATAGTCATAGATGTATGCCAATAAGTTCACCTTGAGTCACATCTGACCAGAGCACTTTTTTTTCCATTCAACTATAGTTTTTTTTTTTCTTGGAACTCTTCCACATAGAACATATTAATAGAAGGCTAGTGTCCTGTGAAGATTTTCTCTGAGCTGAGTTGTGGATCCCAGCAGCTCCTCCAGAGGGTCAGTGGATACCTTGGTTTCTTCTCTGAATAAAGCTCTACTTGCCACATCTGGCAGTTTAGGTGGATGAAAATGTCTTGGTAGGTTGTAAGACAATACCCTTACCATGGATGATGGATTGAAACTCACCATCTGAGAGTTTCGAAGTTCAAGATTTAGTTTTTTGATTATTATTATTATTATTGGTAATTTTATTTATTAAAGTCATCTATCTTTTCTCTCTCAATTCACAATTATTTTTGTATTAGCATAGCACATAGCATCCAAATAAAATACACTGACATTTGTGACTAACATCACCAATGTAAAAAGGCTGTAAAAAGTTGTAAATACTCTCGCAATGTATACCATAGTTTTCTTAATTCTAAATGATAAAATAGGAAAAGTTTAGTGTAGAAATGGCTGACATTAGAGCCTGCTTAAAGCTTGTGAGTGCAACTGTACCTTTTCTGTGTATAACTGTATTACTGCAATGACAGTGGTTGCACTTTCACATTTAGCTGCCTGGTAAGTATGAAACACCAAAGTGCTCAATATTATGAAATAAAAGATTACCTTTAAAAACTGACATTTTTAAATTAAAAACTGCTGGAATTAAATAAAAATATTTCAACAATGATTTTATATTTTTGTGAAAAATATCAATGTAAAATACATTTTTATTATTATGCACATTTTTAAAGAAGAATAAAACTATTTCATAATAATATCTCATAATTTGATAAGCATTCAGTTATTTCAAAATTTCATTGTCACTTAAAACATTTATAACTTATTTCTACAATCAGAAAATTATTTCATAATGTTAAGGGTAAATGTTACCATTTAGTACACATATATAGTTTAATTGTGTTTTGCCTGGCTGAGTGTTTTTGAGGCACAAAAGACTTTCTAGTTTGGTTCAGATTTATTTCCTTTATGATTATGTAAGAGCACACTATTATACTTTGGTGGGGTTTTTTTTCCTATTAAATTTTAAAAGCTTTAAGGCCATAGAGGCTTTTATGTCTTCAAGACACAACAAAAGTGGTTTGACTGAACGGGCTTCCTTTTTAATATATATGTAGCCCACCTATACTCCACTGAAGTAGGTAAGGGCCCCTGAGTTCGTAAAAAAAAAACTAATATCAATTTACTATATACTTTTTTACTCGAGTTTGTCTCAACTCTGAGTCCAGAAATAACATATAAATGCAAGATAAGGTAATGAAAATAGTTAAAATGTTGCTACATGTAATAACAACCCACATTCCTTATATTATTCCTTCAAACTACTACTGCTACTACAACCAACAGCGCTCGGTTTTACATTAATGACGGGGATTATCTTCAACTTAGTCTTGTATTTGTTTGTGTATCCATATACAGTATATATATATATATATATATATATATATATATATATATATATATATATATATATATATATATATATATATATATATATATACAAAGGTTGGACAATGAAACTGAAACACCTCTCATTTTAGTGTGGGAGGTTTTATGGCTAAATTGGACCAGCCTGGTGGCAAATCTTCATTAATTGCACATTGAACCAGTAAGAGCAGAGTGTGAAGGTCCAATTAGCAGAGTAAAAGCACAGTTTTGCTCAAAATATTGCAATGCTCACAACATTATGGGTGACATACCAGAGTTCAAAAGAGGACAAATTGTTGGTGCACATCTTGCTGGCACATCTGTGACCAAGACAGCAAGTCTTTGTGATGTATCAAGAGCCACGGTATCCAGGGTAATGTCAGCATACCAACAAGAAGGACGAACCACATCCAACAGGATTAACTGTGGACGCGAGAGGAAGCTTACTGAAAGGGATGTTCGGGTGCTAACCCGGATTGTATCCAAAAAACATAAAACCACAGCTCCACAAATCACGGCAGAATTAAATGTTCACCTCAACTCTCCTGTTTCCACCAAAACTGTCCGTCAGGAGCTCCACAGGGTCAATACCCACAGCCGGGCTGCTATAGCCAAACCTTTGGTCACTCGTGCCAATGCCAAACGTCGGTTTCAATGGTGCAAGGAGCGCAAATCTTGGGCTGTGGACAAGTTGAAACATGTTTGTTCTCTGATGAGTCCACCTTTACTGTTTTCCCCACATCCGGGAGAGTTGTGGTGTGGAGAAGCCCCAAAGAAGCAGACCTCCCAGACTGTTGCATGCCCAGAGTGAAGCATGGGGGTGGATCAGTGATGGTTTGGGCTGCCATATCATGGTATTCCCTTGGCCCCATACTTGTGCTAGATGGGCGCGTCACTGCCAAGGACTACCGAACCATTCTGGAGGACCATGTGCATCCAATGGTTCAAACATTGTATCCTGAAGGAGGTGCCGTGTATCAGGATGACAATGCACCAATGCACACAGCAAGACTGGTGAAAGATTGGTTTGATGAACAAGAAAGTGAAGTTGAACACATGGCCTGCACAGTCACCAGATCTAAATATTATTGAGCCACTTTGAGTTGTTTTGATGGAGCGAGTCAGGAGACATTTTCCTCCACCAGCATCACGCCGTGACCTGGCCACTATCCTGCAAGAAGAATGGCTCAAAATCCCTCTGACTACTGTGCAGGACTTGTATATGTCATTCCCAAGACAAATTGACGCTGTATTGGCCGCAAAAGGAGGCCCTACACCATACTAATAAATTATTGTGGTCTAAAACCAGGTGTTTCAGTTTCATTGTCCAACCCCTGTATATATATCATCATCATCATCATCATCATCATCATCATCATCATCATCATCTCTACATCATTGTTTGCTGTCTCTCTCCCTTTAGCACCTCCCACTTCCTGTTTATCGACCATTGACAGACTAGTGAAATCATAGACATAATATAATATACAAATATAATATAAATATAATATATAATGTCTATGAGTGAAATCCTTATGCTCTACACTACTTCCTTTATTCAACACGCGCCCCTTCAAAATAAAACAAAATGTGACAATGCTTCCTTTATAACAAAACATTTTTAACAAAACATTATTAGATTTGTTAATATTTTTAAGACATACTGTTCTTTATATACAAAGTTTTTACTTACTTATTCCCACTTTAACACATTCGATGTTGAACACTTCAAATACTTCCCATGCTTCCTGAGTATTAAACCCAGAAGGAAAAAGTAACATAAGAATGAGCCCTGTGGAACCCCATGAGACAGAGGAACAGCCAATTATATGTGTTAGAAGAGCAGTCAATGAATCCTCCTATCTGTCAAAAAGAACCTAAACCAGTTTAATATTTACAACAATACAAATACTCACTTGGTGTTGTAAACAAGGTCATAAATTGTTGTGGTCCACTATATCGGAAGCAGTGATTAGGTCAAATATATTTCTTGTTCCTGTTTGTTTTTCATTTAACAATAATAATAATAATAAAAATAATAAAATACGAGAAATCTAGGAAATATTATTTATGCATTTCTGTCATCATGTTTAGTAATTATTTTAACTATTGTAATGCTCCTTTACTGGTTTGGGCAGATCGTTCATTTCATGCCTGCAAACTATTAAAAATGCAGCAGCCAGACATGTTACCATATATAATAAACACTCTCATTAATCCCTGGTCTTATACTCCATACACTGGCTCCCAGGGATTTTAGAATTAAGTTTAAAATAGTTGCTTATCTCGTACATACCATTATGACAAAATAAACCTTGCTTTCTTCCTTACTTGGTAACTAACATGTAATAATTCTGAAAATATGCAATACTGCCCCTTTGGTTAGCTATGCACCTGTACTGAAAAAAATACACCATTGTTTTGTACTTGATCACATGCAAAATGTTTATCAGCAGAAATAAGTGTGCAATGCAAAGTTCTGTAGCACAACTCCAAAAAGTTACAACAAAACAAAACAGGGATGACTCCCAGCTATCACTAATCTCTAGAACTCAGGGATTTAAACATGTATTATTCACAAATATGAGCAAAATCTTAATCAAAAATTAAATATTTGCATGGACTTTTTAAATAGGTTTTATTGTTGTATAGTCTTTTAAACAAGGCATTAGCTCTGCCTGCTAATACTACTTTATTCATTAAAAAAGGGCCAACCAAATCTCCAGTCAGTTATATACTTTCCATTTATTTTAGAGTTTTAGAACAAAACCCAAATTAATTTCAGGAATTAAAAACAACATATTTGCTTCCTGAAAAAAAGGAAATTGTATTTTTTTTATTGATTTAAGCGTACCAAAAATGTACCAAACATATACAGACACTCGTGAACATATTCCTAGGATTCTCTATAGTACAGTTGCCAAAAGTACAGAGTCAGAGTTCTGCTGAGCAATCCCTTCCCTTAGCTCTGAGCAGTAATGACTTTATGGGATTCTTCATAAATTAAATTTATTCTATAAAAAATAAAAACATTTGCATCCACCCAAACATGATTACTTCGTCCTTAATAACTAAGGCAGCACTGGAGGAATCTTTAGAACCTCAATGCTGTTTGAACTGTTTAGACACAGTAGAGCTTTCTGAGTTATCTAAAATTTTAGCTTCATCTAAACCTTCAACTTGAATGTTAGATACAATCCCTACCAAGCTATATGAGGAAGTATTCCCTTTGCTTAATGCCTCTATTTCAAACATGATTAATCTTTCCTTAGTAAATGGATATGTACTACAGGTATTTAAAGTACACTGCAAAAAGAGAAGTAAAAGTAAGTAAAAGTTTCTTGAAATTAGTGTATTTTTCCTTGATTTGAGGAGCTAAGTAAGATTATTTGCCAATGGAATAAGTATCATTACACCTAAAATAAGACCATTAGATATCCTGCACTTGAAATAAGATGACAGAAATGAATTGTTCCTATTTTAAGTGCAAAAATCTTATTCCATTGGCAAATAGTCTTATTTACCTCCTCTAATCAAGGAAAAATACACTTATTTTGAGAAAATGTCACTTCTTTTTTGTTCCCTTTTTGCAATGCAACTGTTATTAAACCTATACTTAAGAAACCATCGCTTGATCAAGATGACTAAATATATTACAGACCTATATCTAATCCTATTTTCCTATCTAAAATTGTTAGGAAAATAGTTGCCAATCAAGTATGTAAACATTTACAAAGTAATGAACTATTTTAAGAGTTTCAGTCAGGCTTCAGAGCTCATCATAGCACTGAAACAGCTCTGGTGAAGGTCACAAGATATTCTCATGGCCTTAGATAATGGACTTGTGTCAGTACTTGTCCTGTTAGATCTCAGATCTCAATGCTATATCAGAGTTTTGATTACCCTGTATGTTCCTAACCGAGCACTTCGTTCTCAGACTACAGGTCTACTGGTGGTTCCTAAAAGTAGAATGGGAGACAGATCCTTTAGCTATCAGGCTCCTCTCCTGTGGAACCAACTCCCAGTTTTGGTCTGTGAGGCAGACACCCTGTTTACTTTTAAAAATGGGCTTAAACATTTTCCTTTTTGACAAAGCTTATAGTTAGAGTGGCTTAGGTTACCCTAAGCTATCTCTGTAGTTATGCTGCTATAGGCTTAGGCTGCTGGAGGACATTAAGGTCTATTCTTCTTTAAATTATCCTACTCTTCCCTAATTTTGCATTGTATGTTGTTATTTCAACTTTTAACATTTTGTTTTCTCTGTATTTTTCTCTTCATAGTAGGTACACCCGGTCTGGCGTTCTGTTAGCTGTGACACCATCCAGGAGGGCAAATCATCTGTCATTACCATATAACATAAAAGGAATTCCTGGATAAATTTGTGCTCCTGTGCCTTTTGTGTCTGTGCTCTGTCTTCTCGGTTAAGACATCTGTCGGTTAACACAAATGAGTGTTCACACTGAGCCTGGTTCTGGTTCAGCTGGAGATTTCCTTGCTGTTTTCCTCTCCACTGTCACTTCATGCATGCTCCGTATGAGGGATTGCTGCAAAGCCATCAACAATGTCAACTGTGGCTCTATGCTCTTTCTGGAGGAGTGAATGTTGCTTGTCAATTCTTGATGCAATGTGCTGGGTTTCCTTAGATAGGAAAAAAATTGTATGATTTGTTTGAATTTTACTTTGTAAAGTGCCTTGAGGTGACGTGTTGTGAATTGGCACTATATAAATAACATTTAATTGAACATAGTTAAGTCCTTTCTTTTTCTTGATTGAAGAGTATAGAACATGTACCAAATGGATACAGTACACGCACCAATAGTTAAGTTCTTGGAATCCATCTATACTGCTGAAACTCATCTTAAGACATCTTATTTTATAGCTATGTCTACACCTACCCCAGCCTTCTTCCTTTTATCAAGGGTACCATATTTATTAGAAGGCTTGTTTTCAATAAAGGTAGTTTTATGGCCTGTTGAGATTAAATTTTTTGGCCAGTTATAGCAGCTGTATATCAGATTCCCAAATACCCCTTCCTTCATAGGGGTCATCACCCCTAATCTTATACACGACACAGCAGATTCCTGAAATTCAGTGGATACACTTCAAAATTTAGTCACAAGTGTATACATCTGCAAAATGGTATATTGTGTAAGTCATACTTAAATAGAGATGAGGTGGGTTAACACTTTACTTTCTTAACCCTAACCATCTTGATCCCAGGACTTTTTATTATTTTTGTGATTTTGAGTATAGCCCTCACTGGAAAATGCATCCTCTTTACTGTAGAATATCAGAAAAAAATTACTACCATACAATGTAGCTTCTGCTTATTATAACAGTTGGATGGCATCAACAGAGTTCTTTTATTTTCCCTTCTGGTTGTACAGCTGCACTTTAAAAGGCTTTATTATCTTGTCAGGCAATGCAGATGTCTCAGAGACATACAAATAAACTTTCCTATTTATGCACCACAGCTTGTACAGTGATGAATTGTTTGGAGGCCTGTGCACATGTTGGATCCTGAGCTCTCCCTGTAGGTATTTATTTGAATCCCTTATTTATTGTGCATCGCCTCGAGTTGCCTGTAGAAACTTTGCAAAGCATCTGCTGCGTTAGCTCTTTTTGTTACCATTCTCCCTCTTGACCTCTTTACTGTTTACTATGCATGACAAAATTAATTTAAAATCATCTCAATATGTCTTTTCTTTAATGTATTAATTGATAGAACAAATTGTACATTTGTTCTTGGATTTCCTTTCAAGCTTTTAGTGTGTATGTCTTTTTGATATTTTTTTTTTCTTTACAGCTTGCGTTATAAGAAATTTTACATTTTAGCATAGCTGATATTATTATCCATACCTGCAATGTAAAAATTCATTAATCATTGCTGTTTAAGGTCTCGATACTTTGAAAACGTGTACTGTTTATTTGAATTTTTTTTATCTAAGCTTTGGCCCAATACACAACATCTGAATGCAGCACCCAGTAATACTCCTCTCTGTATCATCTTGTTTATCCAGGTCATGCAGCAGCTGTGTAACAAAGGGAACATTGTGAGGTTTTGAATGTGCCCCACTTCCAACTGAAGATGGCTCAGCAGTTTCAGACCAGAAGCAAGAACGAACAGCAAACTGTGTGGACATCAGAGATAACGTTGTCACAGAATTCTGTTTAAATAGACATATATGTTTATTCAAGATATAGATTTAAATGTTCTTATTACTTTTGTACAACAGCAGTGAAAAACAAACATAGACAGACTTCATGGTGGTCAGTCTTAAGATTACTTGTACTGTTATCTATTCACCTGAGGGTGGCAGTAAAAATCCATCAGTGAGTTTTACATGCTTCTAAATTAAGAGAAGTGTCAATGCCCCAATACCACACAATTCAGTTTATATTGCAGGGGTACTTCACCACTCTCTTGTATTAAGGAAATACTCATGTACTAATGTAAAAGGGTTACATTATATAGACATCATTGCAATTACATTAAAGAGCTAGGAAGGTCAGGTTTTTCTTTCTTTTTTTTTTACTTAATAGTTCTGCGAAGGCGGACAACTCAACACAAGATTTAAATTTTTTAACAGTATTCATTCAAAAATGTAACTTTACACTATTCCTGATATATCCATTACTATGAAAGACAAAATGTGATGGTCCCTACCCAATGAACCTGTTAAAATTAAAAATATATAGAATAAAAAAAACCTCTGAGACTTTATTCTCTGCTTTAAACAAAGTAGCTTTACATCCGTAGTAAAATCTTAAAAAAGGGTTTATTATCAAGGCTCCTCTAAAGTGTGTAAGTGTGTTTGAAGTGATCAATACTTATGTTACTCACTGTATGCATGTTTGCAGATCTGCGAATAGTTAAAGTCAATGGCTGTGGCAATGATGCAGAAAAATAGCTAGTGAATCCAGAGGAGGATTGTAAAACTCAGTATAAAAACAGTTTAATAATGTTAATACCAACAAGAATGTTAGAATCTGTGTGACTAACCTCTTTCTGTTTATAAATGGGTGAATGACTAAATATAGTGTAAAGCGCTTTGGGGTCCTCAGACTTGATAAAGCACCATACATGTGCAGGCCATTTACCATTACAAGCTGCCTTAGAGACAGGCCCGTTATTTGACTTGTAACTAAGCCACTATACTGGACTGTTTTAGCAATTCATTTAAAAGTTCAGTAAAACTGTCAGAGATCAAACCCACCTACTTTCTCCTACACTTGCAAATGTACACCTACGTTGATTTTAAACCTTGTGTTCCTTTGTCTTTTCTTGGGGACCATAATTCTCTAGTAAACAGAAGTATTTTTTCAACCATTATCAGCCTTCTCTATTGTCCACCACTCTTGTAAATGCTTAAAATGTCCCTTAATACTAGACTCTGTGACGTTGGTTAGTCTAAGTGAGATTACCCGCCTAAGCTCTAAATGCAAAGTGTAATCAGTACTTAATTACAGTTGATTATACATAATTTATTTATTGAATAAATGTCTTTTACAACACATGGGTAAATAAATTATAGGAAATGCTTTTAAGCAGTTTTCGCCTGTACTTAGGGGATGTAAGATAAGTAGCTCAGTGGTTAACAAGCCTACAGACTCACAATACACTCAGTCAAAATCCCCCCACAAATGCTCCTCTCCAGTGGCAGCATCATTGTAGTTTACAGCCAAGCATTTACTTAGAAAGTCTTTTTTGGAACATAATTGCTTAGAACTAACAAAGCTGGATGACAATAACTCATTTTGTTTCTTTTGCTGCTAATTGCACAGGATTTTGAGAAGCTCCGCATTGTGTTTTCAGACTCCCACAAATCCTCCATCACAACAAGCAAATCACCTTATGTCTCTTTTAGTGTCTATTTCCTGGTATCTCACTGCCCTTTAGTAATTGTGTCTAGCTTGATGGCTCTGGAGCTTTTGGATCCAAACGTTTTGCTGATGGCAGTTAGTGTTGACAGTTGTATTCTTCACAGTGAGGTGAAAACAGCTGGCCCCGTTGCTAGTAAACGATACCCACCCTGGAGGATAGTCACTCAGCAGATTTGGAAAAGTAAAAAAAGAAAAGTAAAAAAAGTATATCACAGGAACAATAAATCATAATTTCATTCAAATTAAAAAAAAAATTGCATAAGGGCCATAATTGAATCCAATCCAATTTGTTTATATGGCACAATTTTAACAAACACAAGGTTTCCGAAGTGCTGTACAACAAAATAAAACACGCCATATATATAACACAATAAAATATGAAGTGAACAATAGAAAGATAAAGGCAATAAAAAAATGCATTTTCTGATGTAGAGACAGGTTATATATTAAACATTCCAAAAATGATTAAATCTCTCTTTGCCACTTACGAATGCCACAGGAAAATGTTGTTTAGAACTGGAAGAGTGGCTGTTTCTGTGTTGTTCTGTTAATTGATTTGATAATGTGATCATTTAAAGTCCAGAAAGCTCATTTCAACATAAAAGGGATGCATTTTACAGCTGGTGCATGGGCACCGCTGTGGGTGCAAACGATGCTTGTGCAGTTTGGTTCCACATTTGATTAATCAATCTCCTCAGCAATCTTCTCCCTGCATGCATCGAACCATGACATCAATACTGCAATAGTATCCTTGAAGCTATGATTTGCACAGCCCATTAATGATGATATTAACACCGCTTAATAATAACAGGAGGGAGTTCAGCTTTTAATCATGTACTAACTTTGTGTTTTGTCTGTTTGGATTCATCAACTTTTGCAAAATATGTACCAGTTGTATATTACACTTGGGAATGTGTAATGCTGGTGTTTGAGATCAAACATTTCCACTTTCCAACTGTTCAAAAAGTAAATGTAGGGTATAGAAATAATTATATAATATGTTGAATGAAATAATGATATAATAATATAATAATGATAGTGATGTCATATTAAAATTGAATTAACTTACATCAGTTGATTTTTTTTGTATGAGCATAATTGGTGTTGCAACCATGTTTTCTCAAAATATACCTTGAACCAAATAAGAAGGTCTATTTTTTGTCTTGTATTATCATAAAAAGTATGTAGCTCCAAGCTTATACGTCTTTTTGCTTGGTGTGCATTTTACTCAATATCTCCATTATCTTCTTTTCTTTTCCTTGCAATATTTATCATAAATAAATGCATGCTCTTTTTCTTTTTTACTGTTCAGTTACCATAAATGTAATATTAAAATTCAGTCAACCTCTAAAAATTGTAAAAAAAAAAAATTAAAACATAGGTCCATTGTTATGGTTCTTTTTGCCATGTCCACATTTGCCACCTATTTTCTGAGCTGTTGATTGTTGTGCTGTTGCCTTGTATTTTTAATGTATTTTGTATTATTCAGAGGATCCAATAGGCTGTTTGTTCCTTGTCAGGGGGCTGGGAGGAAGAAAACGCTAATAAAAAAAAAGCTCCTGCTCCTGAGTTCTGCCTACACAGCTCACAACAAGCTTTCCACTGGTTCAGTGATAAAAGCACAGTGTGACCAACAACAGCAACATTTAACAACCAAGCAATCTCCACCTTCAAATGGGCTTTTTTGCATTTAGTTTGTGCATTTCTATGATACCAGGATACATCAGAAAATAAAATTCAGTTCTGACCTCCCATCTTCCAACTTAGCAGTGAGACCATTTCTGCTCAGTTTCATGTCAAAGACGTTGTGGCAGCACATCATTTTTATTCATCCTGAAAACGCTCAGAGACGCTTTGGAACAAAAGCAGAGTCTTTTAAAGAGAACATGAGCGGCTGCACATTCTGCAGCCACATCCATCCTTTTGGACACTCTCTGCCTGACTCGGAACAGATGATAAAAGGTGCTGGTTCTGAGGCTGCTGTTATAGTGACATAACCAATCTTGTATGTACTGTATTGTGTGGTGTGCATGGTATAATGAGTATCAAGTAACAGTATTTTAAAGAAATGTAATATTAGCCCTGTCATTACATGGTTTTCTTGTGTAACAATAACAAAACAAGAAATTGGAAAGAAAGACATTCTTCCTCCAGCTTGGAAAGCACATGTTTGGGTTTTTGTTTTTACATGAAAAACTAAAGTGATTAAAGTTTTGCATCAGAGCAAATACCTTAAAAAAGTTATTTTCCTAAAGGTTCAGTCAAACTTGATGATTTTCTAAATTCTAGCTTTAAAATCAGTCCCTTCTAGTTTAAATGACACACTGTTCTAGAGCTTAGAACAGATTTAGTTTGCTTATTTTCTGTCAAATTCAGCTTTTTCTGTCCATTATTTTTGTCTATTTTCAGTATTATATGTCAGAGGTGGAATAATACAACTCTAACCAGTTCGTTCATGAAATCTGTAGCACAAAAAGCAGATTGCCTTTCATTTATCGTAACTAAGATTTAGCCAGATGATCCATAAAATCCTTTCCACTGCAGAAACCAAAAACCAAACAAAAATCTGACAGATCTTGAATTGTGCATACATTTTTGAAAACGTGTTTCAACTTTTTGCACAATACACTAAATGAGACTTTGCTTTAATGCCATTTTTTTATTTGTCACCAAAAGAAGAAAAATAAAAACATAAAACACAAAAAAAACATGTTCAATGTATTTCTATACTTGGGTTCCTTCTTCTTTATAAAAATACAAAAGAGACCTTAAATATTTTATTTTGCTAAATTATTTTTTGATCTGTCTAAATCTGTGATAGTGGCCACTTCTCCTTTGCTGAGATAATCCATCCCACCTCACAGGTGTGCCGTATCAAGATGCTGATTAGACACCATGGTTAGTGCACAGGTGACTTCCCACAATAAACGATTTAGACTGGTTTGGGAACAATATTTGAGGGAAATGGTGATATCCTGTATGTGGAAAAAGTTTTAGATATTTGAGTTCATCTCATAATAAATGGGAGCAAAACCAAACGTGTTGCGTTTATATTTTTGTTGAGTGTAGATACAGTAAGTATTATCTTGCAAAGGATTTTATAATTTTTTTCACACTGCAGTTAGTTGGAAGATATGTTGCTTTTCAGACCATCACTGACTGTGATGTGTATGCTGTGTTGTTGAATGGGAGCACCTGTGACAGATTATGCAGGAAAATACTGTATATTCCTCAAAGTACAACATTGAGGATTTACAACAAAGACATCCCTTTTAATGAAGGGTATTTTTTTTTACTGAATTTATCCAAAGTAACCTTTTTTTCCTGTATTGAATGTATTTGGTGTACTAACATTTTGGCAGAGAGTGCGTAGACACTAGCTAATTGCAGCTTGTGGGCGATTGGTCTATGAAACACATGGGATACAGCAGGGCTTTTCAGTTAAGGTGAAAAAAGGTCATGTTTGAAAGGCTAAATGCATAAGAAGTTCTAAAAGTTTTTATGCATTTTTCATTGCTTTGGGTAAAAACACTAGCTGACAAAATGTACTATATCCATTCAGGACATTAAGGGAAGCATAATTTAACTTGTTTTGTGGAAATGGGGTTAAATGTTAAAGCAGTTGTTGCTAATACCATAAATTGTACCTGAACCGCATTGTGAAAGTTGGTGAGTTTAGAGGACATGGAATCCCTGTACATGGAGTCTAGCCAATGCTATAATCAGGAATCTTCTTTTCCTGAAACGGTAGTGCTGATCAATGCACCAACATTATTCTTTCTGAAAACGGGCGAATCAGCATCTTTTAATCTCAGTTAGATCAACTTGTGTCCAAAGCCTGATTAGCAGCTTCAGTTCAATACTCATTATTTCCCTGCAGTATCTGTGATGGGAAGAGGTAGTGAATTTGGTGACTATTTTGATCTTCTACTTAACAACCACATTTCTGAAACCTACAAGATTTCCTTAGATTTATCCTTTAGCGCTACTTCTATTTGGATTACATTTTCTTTTTTTATCTCACTGAGAAAAGACTGAAAGTACAGCCAGGGGAAAAAATACCCGTGTTAATATTTTGATGTAGAGCTCATAAAGACTTCTCGAATTTTAGGTAATGCAACATGCTCCGCTTGATTGTGGTTTTAGATACATAAGGTTGAGAGGAAAGCAGATGAAACTGCCAGTGGTTTAGGAAGAACAAAAATGTGTTGGTGTTTAAAGCTAAACTGAAAGAAAAATGGGACCGGATTTGCTTTGAGGGGTGATAACATACATTGAAATGCATAATGCTTTTGTGGATAAAAAACATGATACTTCAGATGTGTGTGTTTGTCTAAATCAAAAGACTCTGCTTGGGGGGAAAGTAGCATTTGTGAATGGCAAATCAAATGAGATGACATTTGGGCATAGCTATGTGTTTTTTTCCCCCCAAATGTTGCATAAGATCAACAATGCATGCTCATTTCATGGTGATTATTCCTCATTATAATGAGATGCTCCACAGGTGGAATCAGAGTGCAATGTGACTGCTAGTTTCAAGCTGATGTGATACTTGACTGAGAAGGATGTTGCAGGTCTCCCAAGGACACGCTTGTTGATAACCAAGCCAAGCTGTGGTCCGGCAGACTCATCAAAACCGGTCCCAATAGCTCTTCATGCATGAGCTTCTAATTAGACCAGATAAATGAGTGGAAATCTTTCAGCGTGGAAATGGACTACTACAGGGGTACAATACTCTCTAAACTCTATTAAATCTGTAATGGAAATAATTTATCATTCTTATTGTGTATGACCTCCACCTTTTGTGTGAACCGCTTAATATTCTACCTGTGCTTCATAGCTTGAAATCTGCCTTGTAATATTCACTGAGTGCTCAATTTTTTTGTTCTCAAGCAGCTCCTATGTTCACAAGATTAACCTTGAAATCCAGAACTGTGCAGAGAGTGAGTACAACTGGGCAGGAAGATGATTTAATTACCACAACATTTTACTTTTTTTTTTATCATTGACAAAAGTAGTTAACATTATGGAAGGACAAGCATATGTTCTAGATTGCAACACTGAGATGTATCTAAAGAAATACAAAACATTTGAAGTACTAGACTGAAGACGTTCTTTTAAAAGACTTTAGTTGAGATATAAATGGGAAAAACGGATTAATGTGAAGTACAATCTTATTGTTTCATTGATGTTTAAAGGGATAATTTACTACAAGGAGCCAGTTTATCGTCAACAAACCTAAGAACCTTTACAACCAAAAACGCTTTGGACAGTTGCTGGTCAGAAACGTGCGGAGAAATTCTGTGGAGAAAAGCCATTAGGAAAAAAAATCAAGGGCAAATTTTTTTTAGACCAAACAAGTTCAGGGAACTTACCTAATAGCTTCTCAAGAGTGGACATCCCAGCAGGATCACCCCAAGATCAGAAAGAGCTAAAAAAAAAAAAAAGAAAGAGAGAAAACAGAGGTACATTTTAGTCTTTGCAGGCCTCAGAGAGCTTGTGAAATATTTATGTTGGTGAAAAAAGTGATGGGGTTTTGAAAGCTATTTCTTACTAACGACATACTTGCAAAGTCAGCTCTAAAAAAACAAAGAGACTTCAGGAACAGAGATAAGAAAGATGAAGATGCTCCATCAGGATTCTTAGTGACATGTTTGGAGAAGACTTAAGAGTATATTACGTCAAACAGCTTCGATAACCTTTAAAGAACTGAGGGGTGAGTTGATCATTCCAGCGAGTTCGGCCATGTGTCCAACTACTGAAATTGAGCAGAAACTGGGTCACTAAATATCCTTAGTAGCATTGTCACCAAATGGCTTTTATATACAAAATATGTATAAACGATGATGGATTGGTGAAAATCCACAGTGATTTCAAATTTGAGATCTAATTCTTGTTTTTTGTTTTTGTCTGGATTTTTTTTTTTTGTTATATAATAATCCAATCCTAGAAATAGGAAGATTCAACTTAATTGTTTAAATTCTCCAATTAATTTGACATTAGTAGCCAAGCTGAGTGTATGTAAACTTCTGATTGGAACTCGTGGTTGTACTCTTGTTTTGCACAAGAAGCTCAGCGCTTCTGCATTTAGGCTCGGATGATCTTATGTACTTTTTAAACTTATTCTAGAATCAAGTATATTTTATTGTCACCGTGTTTTACCATGGTGACATTGCCTTTGAGGCAGACACCGGTTTAGGACGCACACAAATGACATACACATACACATCAGACTTAGTATTTACAGTTTTTTTTTTCTCCCACACATTGCAGCATGCAGTTAAAGTTGTACTAATTCATGATTGGTAATATGACTAAAATCAGTACAGTTAGGCTCATTTCCCCCTCTACCAATAAAGTAAGTAAGATAAAAGACAAACTTATGGTTCATCCTTTTAATGCCTCCCCGTCATTTGAAGGTATTTGTTTGCCTCTCCGTCCACTCCTCTCTCTTCTCTGTTCGTCCACATTTCACACACAACGTTTTCATTCTCGTACTCATACTGCAATCTGTTCTTGTCTCCTGTCTGAGCTCAGTGGGGGCTTTGTTGTCACTAGACTATTACCTGTGCTGTTTTGCTTTGGAGGCGGCTGTTTCCCCTAAATGTTTGACTGTATCTCCACCTATCAAGGATGTAGGAGGCAGAAGGAAATGAATGGGAAGGTGTTTTGTTGCGAGAACAACAAGCCCCAAACAAAAAAAGTGAAAATAAATAGAAAATACAAAGCCTTTTCCCCGACAGCTGAAGCAGCATGGTCGCTGACATCATATCACTCCCACATCTCCCTCGCTTGATTTTAGCCCCACCCGCTCTTTTCCATTACCAAGTCAGTCTGTGTCCCTGTGTTATTTAAAGCCAGAGATCCTCCCTCTCTCGCCAAGCCACTGTGTTGCATCTGTCTGCGTCGCTGCTTGTGTGTCGGTGTGTGTGTGTGTGTTGGGGGGGTGGGGGAGGCTGTGTTGGGGGGGGGGGGGGGGGGAGTGTGAAAGTGCGCTAAAAAACCCAGGCAGCCAGTGGGAGAGCTAGAGAGCGAGGAGAGAGACACAGGGGAAAGGCAAAAAAGCATCTGAGAAGGGAGCAGGAACGGGAGTGTGAGACAGCTATGAAATTCATCCAGGCTATCTGCTTACTGCTTCTCTTCCCTGCTTTGAGCCTCAACAGCAGGTAAGAGATATGCAAGAGATATATTTTTATATATATTTTCTTGTGAGTTGTTAGTTTGTTTCAGGCTTACGCTGATGGAGACTCGGAGAGAAACGCAAGAGATGGTCCTTTTTGGCATCACTAACCTGAGGCTCCGTTTAGTCTTGTCTGATACCAAATCCGTGCTTTACGCAGGGGCAGGCGGTCTGTGCGCTGGGCATGTTGGATGCCGAAAAGACTTTGAAGGAGGACGGGCTTATCTGGTTAACTGGGCTGTTATCTTTCTCAGTTCGGGGCAGGCTGAGAGACAGTTGTCCTTTTGTTGTGGGGATCCGGTGGATTTGCCTCCTGCGACCCGTCCAGAATAGCGGCCGCGTCGCTTATTTGGGCACTTTCCGCTGCTTGCTGGCCGGGGGCTGGAAGTTGAAGTGACGGGAAGTGGGAGAAAGGCACAAGGCTACTTGTGTTGCAGGCAGCGCACGGGGAGGAAAAAAGACGCAGGTGCCTGTGCGCCTTTCTGTACTTATTCTGTAAAAAAAATCGTGAAAAGATTGAGTGATGGTAGGGATGGGGGAAAGAGAACGATGTGCAGATAAGCACATGAAGGAAGTTTTAACGATTAGTTCAACCATTGATAAAAAATCATAATAATAATCCGCGGCTTTCTCTCGGTGCCCGACTCCCGCTGCCTCGATGAAAGCTGCGAGGAGAAACCGGGGCTTTGACTCTACAGCACCGAGACTGTCACACGCAGGAAGGCATGCGGTCCCAAAGAACTGAAAACTTGCTCTTTTCGTGTTCTGCTCACACCTTAAACGCCCCAGCGACGGGTGGTGGGGGTCTTCTGTTGGCAACGCGTAAAATGCGGCCGCTTAGAAATGCGCACACAGTTGGGGGGGACAGGGGCTTTTGAAGTAGAGAGCTCCTGCTTTGGAATTTAACGAATGGCAAGAACGACCATGATGCTCCGGATCGAAGTTACGCTATATTAAAGGAAGGACATAAAAAAAGCCTCCACTGTGAGTCCCAGCGTGGAGGAAGACAAGTTTGTATCTGATGTGTCTGCCAATACCGTTTGGGGTTGGCTGATGACTCATGAGTCACACAACTACGGGCTGCTTTTAATTGTTAACCTCTAGCTGTTTGCATTCTGCAAAAGAAGCACCCAGTGCCCTTTTGACACACCTCTGTGTGTTCTCCTCCACAAGACTAAAAATGCATACGGTGTACAACCTGGAGGGGTGTTTGCTCCAAACATGCGGTTTGCTCATGGCGTCACGAAGCGACTCGCCAGCATTAAAGCTTTTGTCTCGTTCTGAATAATTACAACACACGTTTTCTCTCGGGCCTTGATTGTAAATACTCGCTGTGCCATCATCATCCTTCGAGGTACTAATTGGAGAGGGAGGCATTACGCCGGTAATTTGGTCGGTCAGCACAGATTGTTTGTTACCTCTTGAGGGGGATGTCATGAAAAGTAATTACCAGACCACACAGATATAATCAGTGTTTTATTACATAGTTTGTTTCCTAACGCAACATAGAAAAAAATTATCTGTGCAGAGTTCTGTGTGTGCTAAAGGCAGGGCATCCAGGTAATTTAATAGCTCGGCACTGCGTTCTTAAAATATTGAAGTATTACTTTAAAACAAAGAAATAGATAATCATGCCAGATCCTGACATGATTACAAGTGTCACAGTTATTCTTTTTCATGCAAGCACATGATATTTACAGCTAATTTTATATGGTGTAAAAAAAAGTTTCAAAGACCTTTACATTGTGGTCATATTTTCCCCCCAAGGCCTTTTACATGACTCAGAAGAAGATAAAGCTTTTAAGTTGTTCATGAGGATCAAAAATGCGGACCAAAGTTTTATCACAATATTTTGTGGTATTACGCTACATGTGACAAAGAAGTACAAGTCCTTTAAAAAGATTTTCGTGAGTCATCTGTCAGTGAACACTGTCAGACCCTCATAAACATGTATGTTTCTCTAGGAAAAACCCATAATATTTGTACCTTGAGTACACCCATTACATGAAGTAGTGAAGTGACATCAACCACAAACAGATGGCATTCAGTCTTATTTTCAATACTGATATTTCTTGATGATCTAATAGAACTAATACAGAAGAGAAGAAAGATCAAAGTAACAATGCTAGCTAGCCTTACGATCAGTTTTAGGGTTTTGCAAACATCACCGATTAGAGTTTATTGATCTTGCAAGTATTTATATGGCTATATTTTTAATTTCTGACAACTGCATTATGGAATTGTCAACAAGGACTTATAGAAATTGTGTATTCTTTGTACACTCAAAAAACAAACATTTTATGTATTAATTGGAAACAACTTGTTAAGATGAAGTGGACAACTTCCATGGTTCCCTTTGTGGAGTGTAGTTCAATTTAGTTTTCTTATAATGCTCCAGTTCAAGGCAAATGTCCTCTCAATACACTTTATAGGGCAAACAGATACAGTTCATATATAGAAAAATAGAATCAAATCTGTCCAGTAATATAGACAGATTAAAATCCCATTCAGAACATTCCAATTTACCATAGTTATAATACAATGCAGTCAAGATCAGTGTATTATTCTAATTGCTTAAATGTTTTAGATTTTATGGCATCATTGACATTGCGTAAATACTTTTTTCTGTGCATGGAGGTGGACACGATACAACTTAAAAGTTAATTTCCTCCCAAACATTGCATTCAGTCAATCCTTTACGGTTGTGATATTGCAGCGACGGCTGAGATTCAATATATTGTGCAGCGCTACTTTTACACAGGCGATGGTGGCAAAGCAAAGCCAAAATGCTTTGTTTTTTCCACAATCAGTGTTGCAGTCATTTTATACCAGTTTTTTCAATGTAAACATAAGCACTTTAAGAAAAAAAACTTTATAACCAAACATTTACAAGAACATTTTGAACAGTATTTAATTTGTTCAATTTGTTTTGCCAAGTTTTGCCGGTTTTAGTCAAGTACAGTCGAAACTCAAATAATTTTATTATAAAATGAAACCCTCAACAACACTAAAGTTCACTCTTGCAACATAAAAGGTGCAAGTGTGTCAGACTAAAGTAATTGTTGTGTATATGAGGCTAGAAAAAGAATGGGAAGAATTTGCCTCATAGATAATATTGTCATATTGCACCACTAATTTTAGATGGCTAATTGAATGGTCTACACTGATGAATTGATAAAAGTTTAAATGTATAAATAGTAACATTATTTTCTTGTCCTCTTGTAGTGGTTGACATGTACAATATCTGACATATCAGATATATTATAGGGTATCAGGTATTCTTTCATTAGCAAGCTGAACTGGAGGTCTTTTTTGTATTGTAAAGGCACCCAACAGTAGTTAAAGTGTAATGCCTGGCTTTGATATATAGCATCGTTCAATTGCCTTGGTAGAAACTGAATTAAAATGATCATTTTCTGGTGTACACTGCTGAAATGAATCTGTTTGATTGTTGTTTTTCTAGATATTAATTAAATTCTGAAGACTGAAATTGTTTGTGATCTCAAAGATGCTTAAAGCCTTTCTTGTGCTGATTGTTTTCGCAGGCACCCGCCATGTTTTTGTTCTCACTGTGGGGGTCATGGACCCAAACCATGCTCATTATCTGTGACATCCTTATGTTTTGCTGTAATGGTATTACAGAGGAGAGTCTTGACTGAGAGGTGTTTCTGCAGCAGGAAAATGATTTGTGGCTTCAGTCGTCTAGTCTTCAGATTGCTTCGCCACGCTGGTCTTGATTTACAATCATCTTATCGGTAGCACGTAAGACAATCCATGTTGTGCGTGTCGTTCAACCTTCACTGTTTGACCTGATAAGATTGCCTTAAGAAATGAGAATAACTGAAAGCAGAAGCTATATGTATTAAACTAAATGAATTACGATGTCTGTAGGTGAAATCTGGTTAAGATTTGATCTACGCTTTATTCTCTATTTTGCTGGCAAGAATTAATTTTATTACATACATGAATGCTCAGGTATAAATACTGACTTCTCACAATGCACACCCAGTGACATAAACAGGTGCAATATTGAAAGTATTTGGAACATATATGCCAAACATTCTTACTGCCAGTTCATGCTTGCAAAAACAGTCTTAATATATTTGTTTATAGTGGATTAAGTTGGTTGAGAAGGTGGTGAATATGTGGTGAGTGGCCATGTGTCTCTGCAGCAATTAATTTGTGCTTAGGCTAAAGACAAGGCTGTATTGACAAGAGCCCCATGAGATATGACTGTCCAATGTTTGGTCAGGATTGGAGACTAAAACAGCAACTCTGCCGTTTTATATATTTTTTGTCCTTCTCTCACCTTTAGGATCAAACAGCTCTTCCTTTTTACTCTTTCAAATATTCCCTTTAAGGTATTTCTTGTAGCACATTTGACACATTGACTTGACACACGTTTGATGTCCGTTACCTTAGCAGACACTTCTTGGAAATGGTGATATCTGGTAGGATCCCTGGAAAGTCAAATATGTATAAAGGTTTTGGAAAGCAATTAAGAAGACCTCTGTGAAACAACACGGTCAAGTTGCTTTGGGAGTTGATAATTTCCTAGATATTTGCCTGTTTGAGGTGCATTTCTGCATTTCCGTAGCACGCAAGCATTCTCCATTCTTACAGTAGCACTTCTTTGTGCAGGACTCACAGAGAATGTCTTGGTGTGCAGTTCCTTATGTGCCAAGCTGAAAACACAAATAACTAGAGGTTTGAGAAAGTGGGTGCTCTGTTGATACTTTTGCGCAGACGGCAAAGCGCATATATCACATGTGACAAAAAATTATTAGCAGTACTTACAATATGGAAACTAGCCAAAGCTTCTTTTTTCCAGGGAATTGTTTTCCATTTACCTAAGTAAGTACAGATTACACGGCTCAATTTATTAGTATCATATTTAATGGAAAAGTCTGTAACCTTGAAAAGACTTTGAACTTAGCATCTAACTTCATATTTATGCAAATGGCAGGTCCTTCGCCTTCCCTCTGCTACACCTCTTCCTCACAAAAACGCCGTCCTCTGTAGAAGTTTCCTGGCAGCTTCAGAGGTGGCAGTGATTGACATAGGTGTGCAACTCCTCACTTTGATTTGTTCTGTTTCATTTTGCCCATAATATATTCTTGCAAACCGCGGTTGAAGTACTTGGAGGAGTTAAGCTATGTCTTTCATGAATTTAGCGTCAGGCCACATTGACAGTTTTAGTTCAAGCCAGCGAGGAATGTTTACGCTGCCATTTGTCTCAGTTTGGGGTGAAACAGTGGGAGTTCAGTCATCTAAACAAACTCATACTTTTCATATTTTCGGCTTAAACATTTGTGCATTTCACAGAACAGTAGGTGTGTGGGAGGTGGGAAAAATGTCAGAAATGACTGAAAACGTGGCAGAATGACCACTTATTTAGTCGCAGTGCAGGTTTTCCTTTCCAATCTAGCATAGTACGTGTGTGTGCATTAAAGCGATTCACTCGCAGTGATTTACTGTATTCCATTTTTACCATATCATCAAACAACATCTATTGGAGAGCCCCGATTAGAGAGATGACCTTCAGGAGTGGTGTCATCAAGATGAGACAAAAATTATATTCGTTCAGCTTGCCGATGTCCTCGGCTCAAATCAGGCAGAGACTGATAATTAAAATTCAAAGGACGTGGCGTAATGGTCACACCATGGCAACCACACAAGACTCATGACAGTAATGAAGTGGGCCACAATAAACAGAACCTTGGGTGTGTCCAACAAATGAGAAAGTAATTAAAAGGACCAAAATCAGTGCTAGGTGGAAAGTAGCCATGTGTTTTATATTCAAGGCCATATTGTGGATGGTGTGTCTGTGAAGACCTTAAAAAAAGAAACTTTATGGTATAGATCGCCTATTAGAACATTTGCTATAACTGTCACTCGACCAGGATCATCTGTAATGCTGCATTTCAGAAACTCCACTTGGTTTAAAAAAAAAAAAAAAACAAGGATGATATCCTTGTTATTATTTAGAATTAATAAATACACTTTATGAAAATTGTTTAATCTGGTTGTTTAAAGCTGAAAAGCAAAAACAAAAACGTAATTATTGAGTTATCAGTTATAAAGGTAAATGTAATGAATAGGTTCCTTTGGACTACAGACACCTGACATTTCTAACAAATAACAGAAACGAAATGCAATTCATAAACCGGGGTCCCAAACATTAAAGGAGCCATGTACCGGATGATTGATCAAAACAATACATTAATTATTTATGTATCAGAAATGATTTCTTACTATGAAAAACTACCAGTCTCTGTTCTTAAATGCATTTGTCCAGTTAGAAGGTGCCAAGTTGTCCTCAGGAGGAAATTAACGGCTTTCGTCTTTGCTTACTAGGTGATGGAGGCAGTATAACCTGACTCTGTTTGCCATGCCTGAGTGATAATTTAAACCTTTTTCTCTGTGTTCTTTTGAAATATTTATCTGAGACCAAATCAGTTTGAATGCAGTTAAGCTTGTCATTGATATTTCAAGCTGCAAATGTCGAAGTTCAGTACCTTGCAATAGCTTGTAAAAATCGTGTCAAAACTGTTAAAGAGAGACTTCATTTCATCTTACAGGTTGTTGGAAATCTGCATTAATTTGCTAAGAACCACAGGAATTTTCTTGCTTGTTGCCCAGTTTGTGGAGGATGATCCAGCATGCTGCATCAGCTTGTTGTTCTGACAGTAAGGATTTGTGTCTATGATTAATACAGTTTTACAACTTAGAAAATGCATCTTAACTACAAAGTCATTGTCTACGTTGCACTATTGTGCTAAGCCAATTTCATTTAGGGTATGTTTGCTCATTTGGTTTTATACAAGCCCAGACTTTTGCCAGTGCAGTTCCCAGAATGATGTTTTGCGCTACTGCAACAACTGGGCCTTGTGAAACAAACGACCCACTAAAAAGAAAGCAGTTATGAGAAATAAACAAAGCATCGTGTCCGATTTTATCTCATGGAGTTTTTTATTTTTATTTTTGGAGTCTGGTCTTTTCGATATTTAATTAATCCTTTGCAGCCCTTCTATAAGCTTGGACATATTTATATATTTACAACTGTATATGCTTTCTCCAAATGGACTCTAAAAATAAAAGAAATAAAAAAACTTGGAACCTCTCTTTTTCGCAGTTCCAATAAGTCTTGAGATTAATTCAGCGATTCTTTGGACCACTCTTGAAGGAAATGTTTATTGTTCTTTCAGAGATATGGCATGGTTCTGTGCTTGGATAGCGATTGGGTAGAGTGCTCTCCAACACGTCGGTCCAAACTCTCCCAAAAGTGCTGACTTAGGTTAATAATGTAATTGCCGTAGTCTGTGATTTACATCCATTCAATACACTGTAAGCCATTAAATTACTGCTCCTGCCTAGCAAATTGGGGGCATCACTGTCACAGAGAAGACAAACCCCATTAGGATAGAAATGCTTCATCAGAGGATAAAAGTGATCATTAAGAATAACGTAAGTACTAATTTTCTGTGACCTGTTCCTGTAAAGGACAAGACTGGATAACCTCACAGGCCGGGTTCACACATTCAAAGTGTTTTCTTTTTTATTGCCAAACGCACTTGTCCATTCAGGAATACAGAGAAGCATGGTTCATCTGAGCATATAACTTTTTCCACATCTCCTGAGACCATTGCATGGGCGTTTGCACCACTGAACTTCCATATGTGCATTCATATTTGCAATAAGGGCTTTATGCTCTGCCACCCTTTTTTACTTTACTTTTTTTTTATATCCCTCCAGGTAATTGTCGACATACTGTGCTTGCTTTTTCACTGACCATGTCCTGCTTTAACTTTTCCCGTCCACGTAGTTCCCCGTATGCTTTTTCTTACAGAGAGACACAAGCAGCTTGGTCATCAGAAGTGTGCTTGTAACCACAATTTCCAATCCATAAACCTGACTGTAGAAGTAAATGAACCCAACCTAGTGGCATCATTTAAAAACTAGCCACACAAGCACTTCTTGTCACCCTTCATATTAACCCTGTAGATCTCTTTTTTTTTTCTTGCCGCCTTTAAATTCAATTTTGAGTAAAGTTTTATAGATGCTATTTAAAAGTTAACAATTCAGCTGTACCATGTAATGCACCCATTTATTCCACCTTTTTCTAAAGTAATTTATTCAATCTTCTTTTAAAATTCAATGTTTACTATTGTCTATTGTTTTAAAAGTTAACTATTTTAGATCGAAATATCACAAAGAGTAGAATTTATGTGGCAACAGAAAAAAACATACCTTTTAACCACCCAACCATACAATATTAAACATATTATAATACTATGGCAACTAATGTAATAGTTCAGCAACATGGTAGAATAACTAATTATTCCTTTTTTAAACTAGTATAAAGTGAGAGGTTTGGTGATGTTAAACTAATACAAGGTAAAGGGCACTAAAGTGAATTGTGAGACTAAGTATGTTCTATTAAAAGAGAATATTTGATGCTTTTCTAATTAAAAATGCCCTGCCTGTCTGAGATTCATTTTGCTTCTTTATTAAAATTGGTTCAGGTTTTATAAAGTGTTGCTCTGTGTAGCGTGAGGCGGCTGTTCTTAGATATAACAGCCTCATATGTGATTAATTTTTAAATCTTTACAGAATGCTTATATAAATTCAAGGCACATCCATGTGCTTTCCTTTTTTTGCAGCTATACTTTGAGATATTTAAAGCTAGAACATCATTCATTAGTGCATTATTTGATCTTCAGAAATGAAACTTCCAAGTACTTTTCTCTAGAGAAACTTGATTCCAGATATGGCAAAGACAAAATTCACTTATGTAAAATGAAACTGTGCATTACCACCAAAGTATAGGGCACATCGGAGGATTTAAAATATTTCCATATGTATATTTAAAAGACAACATGCTGTTGTCTTGACTATGCATTCATTTAGTTTTTTTCTTAAACAATCCCTAGATCCACTAGATCCTCCCTAGATCCTTCGCTAGATCCTTCAATTTCTAAAAATGTCAGGCAGTACAGAAAAAATTAGAAGGTTGTAAGGTTTTAAGAAAAGATGCAAAAGCAACTGAAAGAAATAATAGCAAAAACAGAATTCAATTTGATAACAATAACGAATTATAGTAATTACAAAGTAAACAGCTGAGTAGTTCCATGGTTTTATGGTTTAGTGGTTTTAAATATTTATAATTAGTTTAATTGTGTAAATTTATGGTTTGAACTCCAACTCTTGCATACTAAAATAAGTTTTTATTGATCTTCTACATTAAGGTTTGACATAAATACACACATACATTTTTTTTTACAGCTGTTAAAACTGTAAACTTGTAAGATTATGCAGGGCTTACGTTATATTTTTCATTCTGCATTGTTCCCTTTTGCCATTTGATACACAGCCACATAAATATTGATCATGCTGTGGAAGCTATATGAGTCTTAATCACTGCATCCTTGAGAACTTGATTTTGTCAGCATAGATATTAGTCACAGCTGTAATTGGCAGGCACCTAATTACTCAGTCCTTGTAAACATGTTGCTTGTGCTGTTTAAGTGATGAGTTGTTAGTTGCCCAGGCTTTTTGTTATACAGTGAAATGCAAGATGTATAAGCATAATAAACAAATGCTGTGCACCATCCTTTGTCATGGTAACTTTGCATATAAAATGCCTTTATTCTTTCAGGGGATCGTTATAGAGCTGCTTTGCTCCTCCTCAGCCAAACGAAACGAGAAGCGTGCAGTTCTTTTGTACCATTGAGGGTTTTTTTCCCCCGTTTTCATCTATTTGTATGTGAGCTGTGACATTACTCTGTGGTCCTAGACTAAAATGTATGATCACTGAGTTTTATAATTTAATCTATAGTTTGCAGTTTGACTAATTGCATAAAACTGTGTTTTATTGATTTGCAGATAAGTCTCAGTGGATTTTATCGGGATATTATGTGCTAGACCAACACAAAGTAGAGCAATTGTGAAAGGAAATTAAAATAATACAAGGTTTTCCATTCTTTTGCAAATTAAAAAGCTTTGGCATGCATTTGTATCATGCAACCCTGAGTCAATATTTTGTAGAATAATTTATCCCTGAAATAACAGAAACGGGTCTTTTGGAGTATGCCTTTCTCAGCTTGGCACTTCATTTCAATTATTATTTGCAAAACATCTTAAGCACATTCAGATTGGATTGCTAGCATTTGTGAACATACAATTTCAGTTCTTGCCACAGATTCACAATTCGATTTAGGTCTAGACTTTGACAAGGCTATGTTAAATGTGATTTGATTTTAACCCTTCCATTGAAATTCTTGCCGTTTCTTCAGGTCTGTCATTCTTTTAGAAGGACAAAACCCCACTCTAGTCTCAATACTTTTGCAGCCTCGTAAGGGGTTCACTTCCCGGATAGCTCTGTATTTAGCTCCATCGAACTTGCCATCAACTCTCACAGGCTTCCCTATCACTGCTGAAGAAAAGCATCCCCATAGCACCATGTTTCAATATGGCCATGGTGTGTTCAGGGTGACATATTAGTTTTCTGGCATTATACCAAATTATGTTGGAGATTATAAGTTTAAAAAAATATTATTTTCCATCCATTTCACTGTTAGGTGTCACTTTGGTAACCCGGCAAGCAAGATTGATCATGTTTATCACTGTCTGTTCTGCGCATACTGCGAATACTTCTAATAGATTTCCGTTGAATTCTGCTCCTTAAGGATAAACAAAATAAGAGGAAGCTATCACAACTCTTTGTTTAACAGCAAGCTTCAAGTGCAATTAATATTAAGTATAAACGTGGACAAATTGAAAGTAATCTGTATTCAGGCTTTCACACCAAGATAGTACCCCTCACTGTGTTATCCTCCACATGCTTCCAGTTTGTTTTTAGTAGCTCCCCCAAAGCCCTGGTTATGCAAGGCCAGATTTACTATGCAACAGTTGTAATGGTATGAATATGTTTAATTACATCGCACATTACAGTTTCCCCACGCTGTCATGGGATTCCTTTCTTAATGAGGGAATACTCACACGATAAACAAGCTCAATCACTAATCTGCATATTCTCTGATTTCATCCTTTCCCACTGTGTAATGGCACAAAATTGGTGGACGACAGATTGAACTGGAATGCTCAGCTAGAATGGAAGGTATTATTACGGTAACATTAGAGTTATCAGAGAATGTAGACTTTAACTTTGATGTGAACATCATCAACATTTCACATCATTGGTCTAAATATCCTTTCGCTTTGTTATATTTCTTTATTTGCTTTATGATTTTCTTCTTACTAATATCACACCTTTAAAAAGAAAAGCAAAAATACAAATAAATATTCCAAAGTGGGTGTAGCCTTGGGTGTTGCTTTACAACATCTTTTGTATAGAATTTTAGAGTTTTTCATTTTAGGTATATTTTGTCATTGAATCAAAAAAGAAGCAATATGATGACAATAAAATGTTGAAAATTACTTTTTGTCTGGCAAGGAGTAAAGCAAATACATGGAAAGTTGGACATATTATGCCATTACAAGAAACTGAATTATTTTACATAAAGCAAGATTGCTTCTTTTGTGAAACACTTTGTTACTAATTCAAATGAATAGTACACTGTTGCATTGAAGCCAGCTTCTACAAACAAAACTAAGACATTACAACTAAATATTTCACAGTTATTTATATGTACTGATCTTTTTATATAGGCTTCAGTTTGTTCTGGTTGTATATATCAAGATGTTCTTTTTTTAATTCCTCAATTTGAAATCTGTAGTCCACATTACACACAATCTACACAATCTAAAATCACATAAAAGTTCCAAATGAGCTGAAATCTTTGGAATAAGTAGAAATATTAAAACTGTAATGGAATTCCAGCTATGTGACATCAAGTTGACCAAGTTTTAATCCAGTTAAAGCACTGGGCACGGCTTAAGGAGCACCTGCGCAGAAAAATGTAGCCTTAGTCAAACAGCTGTGTTCTAAACTCACATAGTGATTTTATTATTTTCATACCTTTTTCAGAGCAAAAACTCGAAATAGGACACTGATAATTCACACACAGATAGTACAATTGCATGATATAAAGAATATATGCCGTGCAAAGACATAGCCTTGCATACGAGGAGTTAACATCACACTCCTTTTGCGAAAAACTACCGCTGTTCTTTATCCCCCAAACTTTGTTCCCAAAAACTTTTTTCCTGCGTTGCCTTTTCACCACTCTCCTGATCTATACAAAACTTTAAAGGTTGCCGGATCCTAAATAAGCCTTGATAAAGAACGGGTAGTTCCAGGAAAACTGTCTGTTCATCCTACTTAATGATGCACTGGTACACTTTGTAACACTGACGTCGGGTCTTACAAAAACCTGAAGATTACAACATTAACCTCAACTAGAATAAAAGCTTTTAGTCAAAGCTATATTTTATTTGATACTAACCTTGCTATTTTAGCATAGAGTCATCAGTACATAGCGTACATTTTTTTTTAATATCATAAATGAAACTTTTTCGGAGAGCTGAGCGGAATAAAATCTCTAGTGCCTGGTCACACATGGTGACAAAAAGTTAGATTTTTACCTCTTGTTTAAGAAAACTAATAATAATTAGAGATATGCACAAACTCCAGGAGGTAAGCATAGTTCAAACTGAATTCAATTTAGGAGGAGGGATTAACTTTCTGACTTTTTCATGGGCGATTCCAGGCTCCCTCCCCCTGCAGGAATAACTCCCGAATATTTTTTTTTGTAGATCTGACAGCTGTAAGATTTGTCTTTACTTTGTTCAGGTTTGTTTCAGAATTGTCCTGGATCATCCAAAGCTAGGCTGGGATGGCTGTCCCTAATAGGTTTGAGCATTTTGAACCAGAACAAATGTAAAATTTATTTGGTGCAGCACAGTGTAAGCCTTTTGTGTAGGTACCATGACTTTGAGTAATTGAGGTCTGATCAGTGCTGAACGTACAGATCGGATGAACGTCTGAGCTGCCAGTAATTGTTTTGAAGCCGTTAGTGGCCTTGCGCTTAATTCAACAAAGCACCTGTTATGTGAGACCTGCTTACTTAATTAGTCCACTTTACCGAAAGGAAAAGGAAGATTTCTGTACTGTGTGCAGGCATTTGGCACATTCTAACATTCCTGGCAGAATCGTGCTGTCCGTGTTTGAGGAGAAGCCAAATAAGCAGATGTTCACGAGATGAAATTGATTTTTAAAGACACCACATAAAGCTGCATAACTGCTCCAGTGTTTTTTCATTTCCTGTCTTTTATTAACCCCTCTGTATTTCCTCTCTGTTAAGGAAACTGTATATCAAATTAAGCTTCCATGTACCATTTTTCATAAAACATATCTGCTTCTTTGGGTGAAGGATACATAAATCTGAATCCTTTATCAGGCGCCAGTACACCTCCTCGAAGACGCCTGTGTGGATTCTGTTATTTTTATCTAATCATTTCCTGAGCATATTCTGGTGTCAGGATCCATCTTAGGTGACAAGCGCCGGTTCCATGCGAGTCCCCAATCTCCCTGTTGTTCCACTGTTTTGCTATGACACCTAACTGATAAGTGTGTTGTTCAGTGTGTGCCTAAGAAAGGATGGGTTCAGCAGTGACAGTTGACATTTAATACAGAGAAGTCATTTAGTATTGCCCACTGTGGCAGTTTATCTCGTAAATGTTTTTGTTTCATATTTTCATGCCTGCAGACATTGGTGTTTGATGGCACCAAGGAGACCCCTCCTTATTCGCTGCAGAAGAAAACAGTGTCTTGAGGAAAGGCAAAGTGTCAGATTTAGCCACAGACTCAGGTCAAAGAAGGCACATTTTAAATAAATTTGTTGTCATTTTTTTAAGTATTGCAATGCTTAATTTACAGATATCCAGTGGAACCTCTGAATACTAATTTAATTAGGTCCAACTGGCAATTTGCATCTTGAAAATTTATATGCGTAAACAATATTTCTATTAGACAATAATATTTTTTTAATTCGTCCTGCACCTGTATCCGCCAAAACAGACACAAGGCTAATAATCAGAATCAGTTTCATTATCGCAGCCATTAATATAAAACTGCTAAAAGCATTGTGTAGTGAAATATTATTGGAACAACAAATAGACACCGCAGTTTCAGTGGGACACCAATTAGGTTGTACAAATAACAGATATTTCCAAATAATCATATGGAAATAATAGGAAAACATTAATTATACCAGACTGCCTAAGTTAACATTTTATTTAATTATTATAAACTTGCTGTTAGACTCTTTCTTCGTTAGTAAGGTGGTTTAATTAGTGGCTGTGGCTGAATTTAAAGCATGTTATTTTAGACTTGATCTTTGAAGATTAACAAACAGTATTCATTAAAAGGTCATGAGTTAAAAGCAAAATCTAAACCTTGTCTAAAACAGTTTTGTTTATGTATTCATAAACAAAACTGTTGTATTTTGACTGAGGATTAACCTTCTAAAAGTTGATTAGAAATCCATGGCAACCTAACTTGCTGCCTCTGATCACCGAGGAAAATACGATGCAAAAATGAGCAGAAACATGAAATTTGAACAGGACTGTTAATGAAGACGGTTTATGGAAATCTTCATTAACAGCTCCATAATGTTGGATAATATGGTTTCAGGCAAGCTCTTTGAACAAATCCAAATATACTTTGATAACCCAAAAGGAATCTAGATAAACTTCAACAGCTGAATCCAGTGCATATACTTCATCAATATTCATCCTCCCTGATGTTTTGCTACATACTGAAAGTTAATATGTTTTCTTGAAATTGCTGCTGAGTTGTCTACCTCCCATTCCTTTAAGAAAGTAGAGCAATGCAAATGTTTCCTTATGGTTGCTTGTGTCTTTAGTTTAAAAAACAACAACCCTGAAAGCCTTTATTTTTGCTCCAGCATCAGAAATCAAGGTTAAGATGAAGTTATTGTCATTTCAACGCATGTTAAGACATGAAATGGAATAACATGTGTTACTCTGGTCCTGGTGCAAACCCAATAACTGAATCAACTAAAACACTGTAGAAAATAGAATACAAATAGCTATCTAAGTAACAATGAAATAAGCAAGATAGAATACACTGCAAGCTAAGAAGGTAATATAAACAAACTGTGCAATCCCATTTAGAACATTTATAACTGACAGTGATAAAAACATTTGACAAAAACATTTCATAGAGATCTATAGAGGAGGGGTCACCAACCTTTTTGAAACTGAGAGCTACTTCATTGGTGTTGTCTCATACGAAGAGCTACCTGTACTGACGTTTGAACTAGAAGATTCAAACCTCATCTTAACTTAATGTAAAATAAACATATTTTTCATGCTTTGTTATAGATATTTACATTTTTAAATGTATATAAATGCAAGTGTGAATAAACAGGAAGAGTAATGGATTAAAATAAAGTTTTAGCTGCAGCTCCACTGGTGGGTTGTGCTGTTTTTAAGAACAGGCTTGTGAGCACCACTTGTGGTCCATGAGGGCTACTTGGTGCCCGCGGACACCATGTTGGTGACCCCTGCTATAGACCAATATATTAATATAAAAATATTACCCATGTTTCTGTCCCATTTTTTATGACATTAAAGGGAGTACTGGTACTTATTTATTTTCCACTTGAAGCACTGAGTGCAATGGCAAAACAAAGCCTGGGTGGCGAGAGGCACTCAGCAGGCTGGCTTTTGCACGTGTCATGACCATGGTGCACATTGTAGGATATTTATGCAGATTCACAATCAGAAAATTATATTTCAGATATTTTTGAGTTTTAGAAGATTTTTTTTGGTAATGTCTTTACTAATAATTTATTTGGATTTTCACAATAAATAGCTTTGAATAAGAAATGTAAATGTCCTGTGGCACCTTAAGTGATGATTCTGAGCATGAAGCAGTAATCCTCCGATGATGCTTCCAGCACTAAGAGGCCTTTGGTACTTTCCAATCAATTTCCTTTGTCAGGACTACTTTTCGGCTACAGATGTAAACTCACTCATGCATTTCCCTCTCTTGCTGATTGCATCTCTCTGATCAATCTGTGCCTGTCTTACTTTTAAGTTCTGAAAAAAAGTGCCAAGAGGTCTGTGTTACAAAATGTGTCAATAGAGGGCCAAAGAGCAAGTCCTTGTTACAAAATGTGTCCTTTCTTCGTTTGTGTATGTATGTGTGTGGCTGTGTATGTATGAGCGTTGAACCTTACCATTGGGCACAGAGAGGGCAGCGAGAGGGTGTTATGTTGCTGAAGTCCACCACTCCCGTTTGACTGTCTGTCAGATGTCTTGCTTGGCTGAGCTCCACACAGCGATGGTGTTGACAAAATGACAGGAGGGTGGCACACTCCAGTGAATGTCAATTTGGCTGCGAAGCGCCGTTTTCCCAGAAGCGCTGAAGCTCTCACCCGACAAAACATATAAAGAAAAGCTGTCGTTCAAGAGAAGGTGCAAGCAGTATTCTAATGGATTTTTACATAAAACACACACGCGCAACAACGTACCAATCATAACCCTCCAATGTTGTTTTCTTTATCCGCAAAAAACTAATTTTGAATGAACGTATGCCCTTCCAGCTCCAGTTAGCTGCCGTGTAACACAAATTGCAATCAGACATCGTACCTGAAATCTGTGATATTCAAAACATATTAAAAAAGTGTGCCAAAGCACTAATCCATTCTTAAGTGTTTACACGGCTCTGTGTTTTCTGGCTGCACTTGCTTTCTGACCCAACTGTTTGGATTAGGGAAGCATTCTAATTTGCCTCTAATCTTATAATCTGTCTATTAGGGGCACAGTTTCAAAGAGATTCATAATAGAGTTGGAGAACCGTGGAAGTTACAAAGAACATTTTGTGCAGATTTGGATCTAAAGGATTAAGATTGAAATTTGTGTACTAGGCTACTACTCTCTTACCCCCAAATGCTAAATAAGGTACACCGAACAACCTTCCCCAAAGGTTTTAGTAAATTAGCCTGTGATGACAGGTGCTTGGATTATCATTGATTTAATGGGTTTTATGAAGTTCCCCTGGGCAAAAGCAGCATTTTTGATTACTTACTTAGAAGCTCCTGAAAACATTTAAACAGAAAATGACTTCTCTAAATGCATTAAAGACCACCAAGGACTACAAAGATTGAGAATTAAGGCTCTCTGTTTTACAGGAGTCTAAAGTGTAGAACAGTATACTTGTTTTTCTGACCTTTGCTTATAGTTTAGGGTTGAAGATTTATTTTTAATCCAGATTATCTATTATATGTGGTCTTGAACAGGAATGTTAGCAGTTGTTACTGTAGAGTCTGTGGATTGTTTCGATCCGATGGTTATCTAGGGATTTTGGGGTTGGGGTGGCGGGGTTTGGAGAGCAGGCAGGCAGGTGGCTGGGTGATTCTCAGGGTTCGTCCCTGAGAATGTTTTATTTAGGTTGCAAAGGATAAAGAGTTGATCTGTAAACTAACTAGTGACAACAGAAGCACAGTTATGTCTGTTAAAGTAACTCATTTTACCATGACCACTATGACTGTCACCATTTTTTGTGACACCAAAATAAATATTACCAGTTTCTGAGCCTACAGTTCAACTACTTTACTTTAGAACAATGGTCTGCTTCTATGGAAATAGATACACATGGCCATTTTGACACCAATTCCCGTGGCAGCCAAAATGTGCCTTGTCATTTTTTTTTAAAATATAATCTGTCAAGTCTAATCCACAAAGTTGTAATGAATAAAAAAATCAGAACATTTAGTCATGCATATGTAGTCAGTCCTTATAATTGAATTCCTTGGAAAACTTGTTGTGCCATAGTTACAGCTTCAGGTATCTTAGGCTAGCTTGGTTAGATGGATGTTCGCAGAGGACGCCTGTGAGCATGAATCTTCAAGTATAGCCACAAATTTTTAATCAGAATTATATTTAGGCTATTCTAATAGACTGATCCTGTTTGGTCTAAGCCATCTCACTGTAGCTCTGGCTGTATGTTTAAGGTTTGGGATTGGAAGGAAGAGGAACCTCTACTCTAGTCTTATTTTTTCATTGATGCATCTAAAGCCATTTCCATTGCTGTGTGTTCATTGAACATCAGCCAGAATCCTTTGTTATTAAAGGAAATCTCTGAAGGGGATCTTGTATCAGAGGCCTTTGGTCATTCAGTGTACCAGATGAATTTATCATCAATTCAACTCTCTTCCTGACCAAAGACGAGCTACGACAAATCTCAAGCTGTGTTAGATATTTTCTGCAAAAGCCGCAGTGTGACAGCAGCTGCTTTTCCCCTGTTTTGCCCAGCCATTAGTGCTTCTACTGCTGCCTCTTTTCTTTCATTTTCCTTTCCCTACCTACAGCATCCGACACTAATAATAAGTGCAATAGCCAGTTAACACCCACATCTATTTATTAATGGATGTGATTGGCCTGCAGCATCAACTCCTGCAGTTCAGCATCTTCCATCAAGCACTGTGACAGCAGTCACTGTGATACTGAGTTTGCACAGTGTGACACGGTCACAGTCCTGTACAGTTTTTGGAATTGCACTGGAAGTGCTGGGCTCGGCTTTTCTTCTAGGACTGGCCTGTATTTGGCTCCATTCATCTTTCCGTCATCTCTGAACAGCTTCTTAGACCCTGCTGAAGGAAAGCCTTCCTACAGCATGGTGGTGCTATCACCATGTTTTATCGTTGGAATGGAGTGTACAGAAAGTTAGCTGTAGGCCAAACGTAGTTATTGCCATATGCTTTTCATTGTTTGATACATTAACCTTACTGAAAACCTCTACAATATGATCACCTGTCTGGTGTCTTTATGATGCCGTTTGTTCAGTAATGCCCTCTGATACTTCACAGAACAGCAATAGTTATATCTATCTATCTATCTATCTATCTATCTATCTATCTATCTATCTATCTATCTATCTATCTATCTATCTATCTATCTATCTATCTATCTATCTATTTCTTTCCCTTGAAATTGTTTAGGTTTTAATTTTGAAATTTTATAACATAAGACAGTGGCCCACTGTCTTATTTTATAAAATTTTAAAATTAAAACCTAAACAATTTCAAGGGAAAGAAAAGGGGTAAAAAAAAAATTATAATGCATAGAATTTGTCAACCTTTGATAAAAATGAAAAATTGTCATTTTTGTTTTTGAACACCAAAAGCTGATGAATTATTGGAATTATTACTGTCACTGTTTAAATCATTTCTCCAGAGTGGGTCAACATTATCATGTTAATTTAAGCAATACAATTTTCCATCTTATTTAATTGTTATTCTTATTTAGCATACTTGATATTTAGTTTTGTTTTTGAAGCAATATTTGTGAGACTCTAGACTGGTTGATTTAATGGCAAAAACACGGTTAATGTATATATATATATATTTTTTGTTAACAGCCCAAAATATTGTGATAAAGTTTTAAGTCCTTATTGGTCAATCCTACTTGAAAAATATATTTTGTTATTTATATTCATCACAGTTTTTCTGTAAGAATCATAATGTACATAACATTAAGCCTAACAAATGCATAATAACATTGTTGTAGAGACATAGCCACACTGTTAAATAAATAATGAATGAAGAAATGATATAATGAACAAATATTTGTGATGACCGATATACTTAGGAACTATAATGTTCCTAAGTATTACATAAAAATAGCCTATTTCAGGGCTTGGGTAAAAGTAATGTACTGAAATGTATCTCACTTCACAATTAACTGACCAAATATTAGCAATTTGATTTTAAATGTCCAATTTCTATAATACACAAATATGCTCTTTTATTAATGCCTAATACTCCTAAAGTTTCTGTGATATTAGTGTTTCAAAGATAAATGGATGCTTTGAGTATGATCTTACATGCACTGTGTTCAGTGAGTGAATGTTCACCCCAGTGGCAAGGTGGAACCCCGACAGATGTAAAAAGACCTGAACAATGGTCATTGGTGAGAGTGAAAAATGGTCCCCCCTGAGCACGACCTTGTCAGTCTCCTCCTTATCGGCCTCAATCCAGACAAAGGCTCCGCAGTGTCACCTGCTGTCGGCATTAACCACAACTCAGTAGGTACAACTCCGGCATTTGATTTCGTCCTTGAAGTCAAAAAGGTGCTTGAAAGCCCAGCGCTTTAAATCCCGCCACAGCATGCAGCACTATTTATAGATTCATAAACAACTAAAAGCACAAAGTCAAAGTACTACGGCACACAACCGTAAACCCATTTTGCTACAGAGGTTTTACAAAACCTTTTAAACATTTCCGGTGTCGTGGTGAGAAATTAGACTCATTACATTGTCACTAAAAACAGATTACACCAACCGATGTCTGTAAAAGAATTATTTGGTTTGTCGCACTGATCCTCAACCATGTGTAATGTGTAATACTAATCCAACACTTTCTTAACCTTTGGCGATAACAGGTTTCTTTGAATAAATTCATTGCTGCATGGCAAGCAGAATCCATTGCTTAAATGAATAGGACTAATAATAAATCGTTACTTTGAACCCTGCTGGATTAACAATGATCTTGTGCTCTAGGGAATTTGTTGAGCTGCCTTTTCTAACACCTTTTATATACAACGGCTTTAAGCAAGTCCATTTCATTTGTGCAACTTTATGTTCAAGGTTTGGCGGCGGAGTAATAAAGAGGAATAATAAATGTGCTGTGGTTATAAAAAGGAGGGAAAAGGCAGGGCTCCTAAAACAGTCTGTTTATGTACTTACTGCTCCACCTCACTGTACAACTGATTTACTTAGGCCAAGAGCATGAGGTAGGTCAGCAGAGAAATGCTATGCATTAGTAAATGCGAGCTGTTTCATACAGCTGAAAACGCTGATGAAATAAAATTGCAAGACACTCAGAATCAGCAACCACAACTGAAACGGCCAGACTGCATGCGATTCTGAATGGCCCCGATGATTGGCCTTAATTTCGTCAGAACTTGGTTTCTTAAGCAAAATCCCGAGTATAAATAACCCCATTAGGGTTCATTTTAAGTGCTTGTTCAAAAAGCTAAATGATGTAATTTCAGTCTGTCTTTGCAGCGGTGTAATCTGTCGTATAATTCAAATAAAATTATTTTAGGCATACTAATTTTTATTGTATTTAAAATGTTATTTCAGTTGATTTGTCGTTTAGGGTGGCAGTAGATGCTCATGCATGTTCACATGGATGTAGCCAGCATCTGAAAAACACTCACTGTACAGGAAGCCGAAGACATAAGTTACAGAAATGTTGGCTGGCTGTAAAGATAAATATTTTATCCACATAGGGAAAATATACCAGTTACAATTTTTGTTTCAGTTTTTATTTCTACAGCTTTTTGTGGTTTTTGAAGCTAAAAACTGCCAGAATCTTTAATGCAATATTTAACAATTACCCTTCAGCTCACTCATATATCCCTTCATACCATGGCTTTTGTGGTTCACTGTCATCTAGCACTGAGTCAATTTTTGCAACTGCAGTTTCAGGAGCAGTTGCAATGTGGATTTTCCAGTCTTAACAACTGTGAGCACACCCTGGATATCACCTGATGATATGGAAGGCACCATTTTCTACTGTCTGCTTTGTATTACTCTAACCCTACACCGACAGCTGCACCTCCAGTCACCAGTCCGTCAAGCTCCTGAAGTTTGCGGATGACACCGCCATCATTGGGCTCATCTCTCGGGAGGAGGACTCTGCCTCCAGGTGTGAGATTGACCATTTGGTGACTTGGTGCAGCCGGGGGAGTGAACATCACCTCCCTCACCAGGAACGCTCAGCAGAAGATGTACTACCTGCGGCAGGTGAAGAAGTTCAACGTGCCAAAGACGGCGATGGTGCACGTCTACACCGCCATCACTGAGTCCATGTTCACCTCCATCACCATCTGGTACGCTGCTGCCACCTCCAGGGACAAAGGCAGGCTGCTCCGCAGAAAAGGTGACTGGCTGCAATCTTCCCTCTCTTCGGGGAACTGCATGCCTCCAGGACACTGAGGCGAACAGGAAAGATTGCAGCTGATCCCTTCCACCCTGGACACGTACTGTTTCAGATTCACCCCTCTGGCAGGAGGCTGTGGTCCATCAGGACCAAAACTTCTCACCACAACAGCTTCTTCCTGTTTGCACCCAGGCTCATTAACAAGACCCGGATCCCTCACTGGTACGTCCCCCCCTTGCAAATAGTACATATGTCTCCACACTTGTAATTACTATTCAATGTAATGCCATATCATGTAAGAACCTGCCATTTGGTACATATTTGTTAATTGTGGGTATGTTCTATATACTATATATTCTATATTTTGTAGTTTTCCAAATACGTGTATATGTGTGTATATGTGTATGTGTGTCATTATATACACATGTATATACATATTCATGTAACCTATATCCTCTCCTGTTGCAATACGACTGCACAGCACAAAAATAAAATTATGCACATGTAAATATCTGCAACCTTGTTTTCCCCTGTTGATAGTTGCATAATTCTTATCAATTCTTCTGATATTCTCATACAACTTGCATTTGCTTTGTTTATTCCATATTATATCTATTTCCACATTCACTTATGTCAACTGAATGTTTCTTTATGTGTGGCACCTTATCCCCAAAGCAAATTCCTCCTATGTGTGAAATGCTACTTGGCAATAAAGCTCATTGTGATTCAGTCACAAATTATACCTTTTTAGCTGACTCCTTGAAAACATATTCAGTATATTTTCTGCTTACAAAAATGAATATGTCCCTCTTCATATAAAGCACAAATTTCTGCACTGTTTGCACACTTCTGAAAAAAAGAGAGACATAGGCAGTATAGGAATTGGATGTGGGATAAACATGATCTTAAAGAGATCTTTAAAAGTTCACAGAGGAGGCACAAGGGCTAATTATTTTTGCATCCCTTATTTCTGTATATTTTAATTCTCGACATGCTCCGTATTTTAAAAGATTTTATCACTCATCCTGTAGCTCTCTCTACTAGCTCCCCTGAAGCAGCCTTGAAGGTGTGGAACTGCCTCCCATTGTCAGTTCAATGAGCCCAATCCACAGCAATTTTTAAAACATAGCTGCAGAGATATGGTTATGCCTCAAATCATTCATACACCACGTTTAGAATATGTCTGCTTCTAACGGGAAATGAGACCTACATCTCTCAGATAAAAAGCTAAAAAATATTTTGGTCAGTAATCAATGTAAACACTTTTTTGAAGGATTAATGCACTTAAACTAACTGCTGACCAGCTTTTTGTTCGTTTCCATCAGTATTTTGATGACATAAAACAATACTTTATTATCTTTATCTTTGGTGATGAGTTCTGACTCTGAGATTGGAAGGTCCCCTTGCCTCCACTAATCTTTAGTTGCCTCTCAAACTTTATCTGTTCTCAGAGTTAAATGTGGACTCTGGCTTGGTCTTTCCAAAAAATGCCTTCAGTCAGACATTTTTTTTTTTTTTTTTTTTTGTGAAATTGGAAGATTACTTTAAGTCTCCCAAAGGTATAAATAATCGTGGGTGTAACTGTATTTGTTAGGAATGAATTTTAATCTCATCTAACAGTCTTAGTATGTTACGGATAACTGTTGAATTTTCAATTAGAAATTAATTTTAATGCTAGATTTAATGTTTACTCGTTCAGTTTTAGATTGCTTAAAATATGCTTTCAGCATAGAGTTTGCATGTTCTTCCTCTCACAGTCTAAAAAACATGACTAGTAATTTAATCGGTCTCTCTAAATTACCCTTAGGTGTGAGTTTGTGTGTTCATGGTTGTTTGTCCTGTGATGGACTGATGAAATTATCTATCTAAACCATTAGCAGGGCAAACACCCCCATAACAGCCCACTTTAATGACAAATGCTTGTCATTAAAGTAGTGTTGTAAGAATGTATGTCCAGGAACTGTGATCAGCAAAAAGTTGTGTTTTTTAATTATTGGTTGTAGAACAGCTCTAACTTTTCTTTTCCCCTTAAACTCAATCTAATACTGAAGACAATCCTAGAAATGACCCGTACAATCTCAGCACACATGAAACACTGACAGCCAGTCCACCAGTTGGCAGGTGAATGGAACGTTAAGAAGGAAAAATGTGGTGCCTAAATTCAAAATAAAATGATCCACGCTAAACAAGGCTATGTCTTCAATGTGAAATTTCATGTAGGTCTTGAGGAAACTTACTTTACTAGTGCCTGATTTTTTCCCCCGAATAACCAGGACACTGATCACCACAGTATAATATATAGAATGACACCATATCCTAATCACACTGTATATGTTGATTATATGTAGTTTATATTGTCGAGTTAGTAAAATTATGAATTCTGGATAATTTGTTTATCCTTTCGTTACCTAAATAATTAATAATGGGCCTCTTATAAAAAAATATGTGTGTAAGCATGACATCATATTGATCTCATTCCTAACTTAGTACTTCAGACACTATGCTCGCCACTAAATCACATTTTATTGCTGTTTTCCTCCTTTTCACATGCCAAATAGAGTAACATTGAATTCACTGCATTTATGAATCTTTAAGAGTCTACCTTGTGTTTAGCAGTATTATTTTTGGCAAGGTCGAAAACTTATTTTGACGTATAACGGCAGTTGTCTCTGCACTCCTGAATCATATCTCTCCCCTGAGATACCTGCTTAGCATTCCAGTCACATCCACCCAGTTTTCTAACAGTTGAGTTAGAGTGATACTTTAAGCAAGAAGTACCATAATTGTGGTTGTAGAATGACCTTCCTAACTGTAATGGTTGAACCGGCAGGTTTTAATCAGTGTTGTGGACTATAATGGCACAGGACTCAAATGGAAGAGCTGAAGATTTGAAGTGACAATATTAAACGATCAGAAACACATTTTAGTTTTTTTTTTTTAAAGTGAAATTATACAGAAGCTGAAACCTGCTATTTGTAAGCATTTGTGTCCAGCGCTGTCTTTCAATTCCACAGTATTACAGACTGTTAATTTCATGTTGGATGGCAAGTAATGAGAGAGAAGGCAATCATTCAGCACAAAGCATTCTGCTCATCACCAGAAAAAATTGGCCGTCGTAATCAATAAAGACTCAAAGAAACAGGGAAAAGGCAATGAAGAGACACGCTTCTTTGCTGCATTTCTGCAAATGACACCACAGTGATCAGAGATCTACTTGTTTAATAACTAAGTGAACTTATTTAAAAGCACTCAGAGCATCTGTATCTCAATGTATTTTCAATAATAAAGATATTCTCTATGTCTATAGATAGAATGTTTTAATTAACCTAATGATTCCAATGTTTTTTTAGACTAACTAAGATGTTGTATTTTTCTCTTCAGCTGCAAACTTCTTATGCTCCTTATGAGTATATATATATATATATATATATATATATATATATATATATATATATATATATATATATATATATATATATATATATATATATATATATATATCAGTATTTCTCTTTTTCACATAGTAATAAGTAATCATTTAGCATAATACAATATCCTTGGGTTAGGAGTCTTGGGTTTGTCTTGAGGATTGTTCCCTGTTGTGGATATAATACAATCGGTTGTACTACATTTATAGATTAATTTTCCTTTTTTTAACTGTATTCTAATTTCAGGCACCTAAAGCACCTGCAGCACTTTTATGTCATGTCAATGTCATAGCTTTAGCAGCGCAGTGCCACTAATTACATTTCAGCCTTACTGCGGTGAGATGTCTGACGGCTGTTTTCCCTTTGAGACACCTTTTCTGCTGAATGCCTCTTAAATTTCAATTTTTAATATCAAGCCTGACTCCCAGTTTCTGTAAGATAATAACATTATGTTGGAAATAATATCAAATAATCAAAAATTTAGTAAAATTGAATAAGGTTGAGTAGGTTGTCTGGACGGGTTCTTCTTCGTTGAAAAATTCTGTTTTTTTTCCCTCCAAGAGACTTCTTTAGTCTTCGGTCAGTTTCTGACGAAAAGTTTCAACAAAGAAAAACCTGTCCAGACAACCTACTCAACTTTTTTCCCACCTTGATTATTGAGATACATCAGGACAACATCAAATAATGCTTCAACAGTTCTTAAGATTGGAGCAACATTATTTCCAATCACAATTTTCGGTATTAGTTTTCAATGAGTAAACATTTAAAATTACTAGTGTCACAATTATTGGTAATCCTACTATTTTCATCAAAATAAATCCAACATTTTTTTTTTTTTGTAAAAATAAAACATAAATTAATATAAATGTTTTGTTTATTTATAAAGGTAAATTTGTAATTCATAGCTACCTGTTTTTCCTGAAAAGTAAATGTGACATGACATTACACCCATACCTAAAAAGGGAAATACAAAAGAACATGCATGCATTTCAAGTATGGAAAATTTCTTTTGATCTTCATATTTCAGGAAATGGATGCTAAAAATTGTTTCTTGCTTAAACTTGTTAAAGTCTATAGCCGGGTTGGCGAATTAAAAGTGAAACTGCTAGAAACATGACACGGACTGGCTGAATTTGGACTCTAGTTTATCATGCAGCCGCACACAGTGAATGGTAAAGGATGCAAAATAAAAATCTTCAAAGCTCCTGATTAGCAATGCTGAGTAGAGAGTGCCATCCTTGGTCAGCAAGTCTCCATAAAACTGTTCATTTAAATATATCTGTACAAATCAGGGGTGGCAATAAAAAGCAAAATGATTGCATTACATTAATTCATTGACAGAATCCCAAAACATTTTTGAAAGAGAATGTGTGCTATAGCGATATAAAACATTACTTCAGTGTATATTCGCAGCCTTGTGGCACACAAATAACTTCTGTGAATAACCCAGACGTCCAAGATCTGTAATGATTTCCCTGACATCCCTGAACGTGAAGGAATTTCCAATTTTCTTTTTTTTTTCTTTTTTTCTTTTTTTAGGGTTATCTATATTTGGCTTTTCTTATTTTTTCTGCTTGATGTTTGTTTCATGTCCAGACAAAGATTTCTTCTATGAATTTCCAACTCAAGCTAGGTTTCTTATTCTGAGAATGGTGTCTGGTAGTCCCTCCTGGACCTGTCCTCCTCTCAGATAAACAGAACATGATGGATGGGCGCCTTCACATATCATATTCAAGTGTATTTGTTGTTTTTAAGATATGTTTGACATATTTCATTGATGTGGCTTTTGAAAAGATCACCTCAGACTTTTTTTTTTTTCATTTGTTACTTTATTCACAACAGAAACATTGGAGTTTGAAGATCTAGTGAAGTTGAATCTGACCATATTAAGCACCAACTGTCAGCCCAAACATCTCCTTGCACAATGAATATCACCCAAGATTTCTGCGCCGTCACCTTTTTGACACACCCTAGCAGATAAGAGCAGCTGTGTGACATTGTAATCCGAGTAGTCATAAAGAGGCTCAAGCAGCAAAGCTGCTGCTGTAATAGCCAACAATATCCTGTGTTGGTGAAAATGAAATGGCCATTTGAAGGGTGCAGATAGTTTTATCTCATCTTCATTCATCTCCAACTAGAGTGCAGTACTTATCTTTGTAGAGAGCAGACTAAGCCAAAGTCTGTTATTGAAATGCTATTATTAAATTGTCATTGGCCCATGAAAAACTCATTGCATCCGCCACGGTTGCATTGAAGTTCATTGAGCAAGCCAATGTATTCTGTATGAAGCTGAATTTACTTTTAATTGCATTTTTATGGGAGGGATGTAAAAAGCTGGGCTACCTATGGTCCACAGATAACAAACACGGGATGTAATGGTTTGTGAATGTAGTGTGCCTGGATGTAATCTGCGACTGCAAAGCGGGTTTTAATCAGTAAAGCATGTCCACCTCTAGTCAAACAGAAAATAATGTCTATTCATCTGATTGTAAAAGATCTTAAATTATATAATATCATGGATGTTATATTATGTTTTTTTGTAACTTCCAAAAATGTGGTTCCCCTGAACGTTTTCACTGTTGTCACATTATAAGGGCTTCAGTTATATGGATTTTATACAATAGGTTAACACAAAGCAGCACACAACTAAAATAAAAAGATAAAGCATGTGCAGTTTACATTTTTTTTATTACAAATGAAAATCTAAAAGTGTTGCATGCATTTCTATCCAACACCCTTTAATTTGATACCCTTCGGTGAAACAGTGAGTACCTCCAAGAGGCGGCATAAAACAGCAGCTACTGCAAACTAATTCTGTTTTAATATGGAAATCGGTTTGATATGGGCTCTGCGACAGACTGGCGACCTGTCCAGGGTGTACCCCGCCTCTCGCCCAGTGAACGCTGGAGATAGGCACCAGCACCCCCCGCGACCCCATGAGGGATAAAGCGGTTTGGAAAATGGATGGATGGATGGGTTTGATATGGTTCAGACAAGGAGAGCAAAAGCAAACGACCAGTGATCCACATATGTTAAACAAGACATATGTTCACCTTCCAGGGGTGCGGAAAGATTCCTTTTGAGCCAGTTCTGGCCCACCGGGGTCCAGACTCTTCAGAGAATATCAAGGACTGCAGGACATTCCCTGGCACTGCCAGCAAATGATGGAATAATCTAGAAACACAGCAGCCAATACTCTGGTCTGATGAGTATTTACCTGCAGGGGGTGTGCCCATCCTTTCCGTTTTATCTCAGCAAGCACATATGGTACCCTGTTATAGGCGCCTCCACTAGGAACAACTGTTTTCCAGAGGATGCCTGCAGCTTCTTTATAAAGCTTTGCGTCTTTGTTGCATGGTTGTGCTTTGTTGTGTCTTGCCAGAATTGTGGAAATTGTCTCTGCTCCTTCAGTCTAGGAGTGTCATGCTGAGGTATAGCCTTCTATTCAGGTTGATATGGGCAGTATGCTCCCTGTGAAGAGCGTATTAAAGCTCTAGCATCAGTGGGTGTCGTCGTCCGTGTCCTTCATGCGCCAGAAAAACCTGTTCAGTGTAAACGGGTCAGTCAACTCCATTCGCTTACATATGCTTTTAACCAAACATCTAATGTCAGACGGTCCTCATTGATTGCCGTGACCCCTAACAGGTGCATATTTATGTTGCCTCAGACAGCTGTCCTTACAAATAATGCAACGGAAGGTCACTGAGACAGACATTGACAGTGAATAGTGGGCCCAGCAGGAGTTTTATCTGCCTGCATCATCACCTTCAAGACTAAAAAAAACAACACATATTCACTTTGAATTAGTTTATCAGCTTGACCTTACTGTCCACCCTGATGATTTAAAAGCACCCCCCCCCCCAATCAATCATATTTACATAATGAGATTTACAATGTCAAATGCTTGTCAAAGACAACTGTTTTAAAATGTCTTCCTGGAGGAAACAAAGGTGAAGGGTGGACGTGCCTGATTTCTCAAGAGCTCATCGTCTCATAAAAGCCACATTAAAAAGATTTCCTCCCCTCCTTTCCTGACGTCTGCTATGACGAAGCAGCGGCAGAAGTTTAAAATGACCACTTTACCGCTGAATGGATGAAAAACAGACAAACACATGAACACAAATTTAAGGTTTATCTTTGAGTGTAAATTGTAGAAATTGAATCAAATTTCTTTTTAATGTAAAATCATACTAAGGAATATTATTTTTGTACACAGGAAGGAAGTAAATCCCCCCCGACTGGTATGGCATTTATTGCAAATTGTCTTCTTTGAGTTTCAAAATACCTTGGGACTTTAAAGGACAAATCTTAGCTTTAAAAATAATCTCCTTTTTATACAAGTGCTAACACATATCCACAGTATAATTATGTAAACTAGAAAACTAGTGATTTGATCACAGCCTCAAACTTCTCAAGACAAATAACATTGTTGTTCTAATTACCTTTAAATTAAAACCAGATGGTACTGTTTTTTTTTTTTCCAATCATCTGCCTTCTGTAATATTTTTTCCTATTTTCAAATTTAAGGTCAAACTCGCCACATGCTTAGATAAGCACACGGTTTGAAAGTGTTCTTACTGAAGGAGTTACACTTGAGTGTTTAAGGTCATGTCTTTTTTTTTGTTGTAGAACCAACTAATTAACCACTGTCTTTTTTTGTATAAATTATTAAATGTACATGGTCAAAGAGGAGAGCAATCTGTCACAAGCAGTCCCTTTTATAGTAGATTAATTAGGTGCAGTTACATTAAAAGACAAAGTCTGTATAATTACAATTATGTATACATACAGTAGTTTTACAGCAGTAAAGCAGTTTTGTAATTCTGCTGTAGATTTGCCTTCTTCCACATCAACAACATTCCAACCCTGTTATTCTAAGTGAAATGCTCTTACACCTGTATGGTCAATATTTACTACAACAGTACAATAATCCGTTTTGTACCAAAACCCTTGAGCCTGCATCTATCCAGGTATGAGTTTGAGATGTAAAATGACAAACTTGTTTTTAATTTTAAATGTGTTTTTGATATTTGTTACATGATGTTGCTGGAACCTAATATTGGGTTGCTGATAGATATTACTCTGCATTTCAATCTTAAAAGCAGAAGCACTGTGCTGCCCATGAGTATGATTTAGAAGATTAGGTGTGAGAAGTTGTTGCTGGTATTATTGTTAAGTGGATCACCTAACCTCTTGAAACACAAACCACAACTCAAAACAATAAAAGGCAGGTAATCCATTAAACATTAAGCTCCAAAAACAATTTTGCACTCTGCAAACTGCAGTTTGTTCTTTGTTCTTGTCTGCAGTATTGATAATAATGCTTCATGCTGAGATGTATGCTTTCTGTGAATCATATAAGGTACAAACTTTGCTCTCTTAAATATCCAACATAAGAAAAGGTTACTTTACACAAAATGTAAAGAAAAGAGCACAATCAAGGGAATTCTCCCTACATCACAGATTAGAGAAAGTGATGTAGGGAGAATCTGTTATCTAAAGAGGGATAATTAGTGAAGTGTATATGTCGTGGTAACTACTTCTCTTGACTTATGGTGTAAAGTATAACGATGTGATTTCAAAATTAAACCTTAAATGTTCGAATTATGATTGAATAGTAAGTAAAAAATAAGTGTTTTCTTTACCAGCTGAAAAAGGGTAAAAAAATACAGAAAGCCCCAACATTGATAAGCTGTCAGGGAGTGCTGAACCCTCCGGCTGGTAGATATTCACTTCCACCCTTAGGGTACCTCATGTCATGTGGCAACCTACTTTATCTGTCCACCCCTTCTGCGACAGGCAGCTCACAGACTTACAAATGGTGTTGTTGCTACTTAGAAGAGTGCAGTGTAAAAATACTGGCTTATAACCATTTAACTGAAATAGTTATGATTTGGAACCAAGTTTCATCAATACCTTGGGGTAAGGGCGGTATTTCAACAGCTGTATCATATTAAATTTTTCAGAGGAAATATATTCCAACATCAAAATGCAGAAACTACAGAAATGACTGAAATAACCATATTGGGTTGCAAAGTGTCAACACAAGCAACAAAAAAACAAGAAAAAAAAAACATTATTTGCATAGAAAAGGTTCTCCTAACACAACAGAGGCATTTTTTATTTTTTCATTTTTGCTTTTAACCTTGTAGTTTTGGTGGAAGTGTAATGGCTACAGGGCCAGACAAACCATGCAAGGACTAGAAAAAGACAACATAAACAACAACACTGATGTTGTAGATTCTATGGTTATTTAAATTGGCTGGGTAAGCATAATCTAAGGTGTGATAATGTTGTTTTTTTATATAAACTTGTGTTTCACTAGGGTTAGGGTTAGGGTTAGGGTTAACCCTAAAAAAAAAAGGCTGAACCATCTTGTTTGCGCAGTCTCTGATGCTCAAAAATATATAACTATTTATATTCAGACATGTCAGAAAATGCAACAACGACAACAAAAATCGATCATAAATTTATCATAAATTTCATGAAAAAACGAAAATGTCAACAATTCCAGAGTTTCTTGTATAGCTTTCAGTTTAATACTTGTTGACTGGTGTGTGTTGTTAAATAATCAATTTGCACACATGATTCACTTGTAGAGGATCATCTGCCTTAAGCCACCATCACAACTTGTTTATCTGACGATGAATGTCCATAAATAAATAAATCAGCTTCAGCTGGTAAAACTAAGCCAACAACAGCTGCGGGGGGTGGGGGGGTCTATAATCTGTTCTAGCATGGCTGTTTAGCAGGTGACATAGGTCATGATAGTTATTTTAAGCTTGGCTTCAGAACATTCAGTGTAAAAGACAAAAAAATATATTCAGAATTACTCTCGCCAAATTGATTTGTTTTGATTTGAATACATTTATATTTCAATGTTTGACTCATTTTCTTCAACACTAAGTCATTAAACAAAGGCCAAATGAAACTGAAACGGTCGAGCAAAGCATATTTCCTCTGTTAAACTTGTCCTCACGCCACATGGGACTGAGTTTGTTTGATGCTGTGCAAAATAGAAGAAAGGAACATCCGTGGGAGTGGGTGAAGGTTTTTTTTTTTTTTATTCCTCAGTGTACAATTTTCTTCTGTAAGATTACCAAACAGGTTGAACCTCTGAAGTGACATAATTACGCATTTTGGAAGCTGAAAGGAAAGAGATTGGCAATTTGAAGCATTGAAAATGAAAGAGGGAAAAAAAATCCCCTCAGAAGACTATAGACCAAAACTTATTTTAAAGTTTGCAGATTAAACCTCCTTAGCAGTGTTGCACATAAAGTCCATACAAGGGAAAATGTTGAAGGAATTTAGAGCACTGTAAATTTTCACAACAATGATTTTTTATTTTTTTTTGCACTTATGCTTTACATAATAATTAGTAGTTTAACTTCATAGCACCTAATGTATTTTTATCATTATAAAAGATGTTATTTGCACAGAAATCTACATCATGGGTAAAGGGAGTGCTATCTTTCTTTTTTAACATTTAACATTATATGGAATGCTAAGGACTAAGCTATAAGCTTCTCAGGAAGTGTTGTTGGTGCAATCAAAAAAGCAAACAAAAAAAGTGAAAACACCATGTCTTGTTTTGACTGCGTGTAATCTGCTTGATGAGCCAGTGTCTCACTAAAATTTCATTATGGTAATGATGATGAATATTCTTGATTCTGTTGTAAAACCAGAACTGTGTTCCCTTTTCTTGCACTAAAACATAGGTCACTCTGCTTTTTTTTATTTGAATGTACAGGTCTATCTGATAAACAGCTTTTAAAAACTGACATGACATCTAATCTATTCAGTTTTCCACTCAAGAGAGGCGGAAGCAAAGTATGTTACCTGAGAACACTTTTCACTCCTCCCATGCCATTTTCTGCCTCCTCAGCATCTTTGATTTTAATTTTAAGGATGGATAAGAGCAGCCCAGGCAGCTGATTCATGGGACACAGATTAAAGAGTCAGGATATTAGGTAACTATAAAATTTACATAATTTGAAAGAGGCTATCTAGTGAAAAACTTGTTTGACTTCAAATTACAGTTTTTTTCACAGAATCATGCAAATCCATGTAGACGTAGGACACGATGCTCTCCCTGCTATCTTGATAAAAAGCCTGTTGGGTTATGACTCAGATGTTATTCCTAATTCTCTACTTTATCCATAATTTATAAATAAATAGTATTTTTATGTCCATGCTTCAGAAAGGGAGAACCTTCTTTTTATCTAATTACCTGTTTTTTTATGTTTTTCTGTCATAGTTTCCAAATTTAAAAGAAAAAGAGAAGATGGGAGGTGTATTTGCTTTAGGAAAAATTCAATACAAACAACAGCGCTGACAGTGCAGTGTGAGGCGCTAGCAAATTACTCCTTTCAAATGAACATCTCTAATTAACCCACTTCCTGTGACAATAAGTGCCTCTGCGAGAATGACAGCATAGTATAAACTCAGCATCACACTAAAACAATTACCTAGAATTTTGTTAACATCCCAATTTTAATATGAAACTGAATTAAACGTTAAACCGTTTCACCAAAAAAAAAAAAAAAAATTAAAAGGATTTCCTAAGACATGGTCTTTTAATGCATATCCTGAAAAATGCCTCAAAATTGTGCAGTTCTCCATTGCATCATCGTCACAATCTAACGTCTATATGGGGAGGAACAGAATACAGCACTTCAAATTTGGCTCATCTTTCTCCTTTTGGGGGGAGTAGCAACAGTAGAGGTCTTCGAAGAAGTTAAAAGCAAACAGAACAATCGGTCACAATGCAAATCAATAAAGCGAGTATTAAAATGTAACTTAGAGAACGTTTCACTGCAGCAACATTGAAGAGCATAAAACACTTCTGTGTCTCCGGGCAATTTTGTGAGATGGTGCTTCAAAGGCAGATTTTATATTGAGGTCTGTGTTCTGCTGAATGTGCATGATTGTGTTGGAGTCTGTGCTGGTGAAATGAGGGTTTAAATTAGTTGCTACATTTGTGTTATTTATGCATCTGCAAGCTGCCATCGGCTAGTGTTGAAATATCTGCCACCCCATGTGGTTGCAGTTCAAAAGCATCACACCACAATACATTAGCGTTTGGAAGTACTGTACTCCACCCCACACTTCTGGGTCAGCTGCTGTGCCTTGCAAAGGTATTAGTACCCCCTCGACTTTTTCACATTTTGTCATATAAGCACACATTTTAATGCATTTTATTGGTATTTTATGTAATAGAGCACTACAAGCTGCATTGTATTTTATTTAAGGCTGTCAAAGGGGGGGCGTAAATAAAGAAATCATGCCGAACTGTTTTGATCTGAAAACCACTCATATCCACTTCATGATTAAGTTGTTGTAAGATGTGTTGGTCTAGCAAGTAATAAAATATATTGAAGACTGTGGTTGAAATGTGACACATGTCAAAAACTTCTTGGGATGCTATTACTTAAAATTGTACATTCGAGAGCTGAAACGTAAGCATGCGACTTTTAGCCAAAAAAGTGAAAAAGAAAGTGATTTTAGAAGCTTTACAATCTGTTGACAAAAATGTCTCCTGCAGACCACAGCAGCAAAGTAACTCAATTAAAAAAAAAACATAAATACATAAAAAATCTTCAACCTTCAACAGGATTGTCTATTTAGGTAATGTTTTTTGATCACTACCATATCAAAATATTGTATTTTTTACTTTATTCTAGCATTTTATTTTTTTTGCATTTTCAACTCTCAAACATTGTGGTATCATGCAGAAAAAAAATGATTATTGTTGTTAAGAAAGATATACAGTATCCATTACTGTTGCAGCTGATGTGTTTATAGTTTCTCAGTGCATTCCTCCTTTTCCCATTTCATGCATCTGTCTGCATGTCCTGCCCTCCTCTTCCACTGACACTTGAGTATTTATCCTCTCCCTACTTGTATCCTCAGCGGATTGCTTTGTCCTAATTGGAAAGCTGAGTTAATTATCCCCCAGCCTGTACTTGGCACATCATCGAGACCTCCCCTAGAGAAACTGTTAGATTTGGCTTATAATCTTAAGGAAAGACAAATAACACTGGGCTAAATTCGACGGGTGCAAGAGCACTCGGAATCAAACTTCCCCCTTGATTGATTGATATGGATTGGGAATGGAGGGACGAGGAATGATTCATCATAATTTTTTAGCTGTCAGCATTTGCAGGGAATTCATTGAGCTAATTGGAAAGGCCTGTATTGAATTGCAGTTTTTCATTTTACTGGTCTGAGGGTTTTGCCTAAACACCAAACCTGTGCACATAGTATAAGGCGCTAATGAAGTTAAGTTACTGACAGCCACCAGCTATGCTGAAATAAAAACGAAGAAACTATGGACAGATTTTTTGTACTGTGTTTTATGACTTCAGGGTACGACCTGACCGGGTTTGCTCGGCTGTATGCAAGGACCTTCCTTCAATATTTAGAGCACAAATTATGCATAAAAGAAGATGCGCATGTAATGTCTAACTGCCATAAATACATTTTATTTGGGTAGTCTATTTTGCTATAAAGCCAAATTTAATATTCCAGCATATTGCTCAACATACACTGCTTAATAAAAAAACAAAACTTTTTTTTCTTAAAAATGATTGCATTGCCAGAGCTGCTAATAAGAGTAATGAAAGCTGCTCTGGACAAGCAGTACTGGTGTATGTCTTGATTTCTCTAAAGCAGGGGTCACCAACATGGTGCCCGCGGGCACCAAGTAGCCCTCAAGGACCACATGTGGCGCCCACGAGCCTGTTAAAAAAAAATATCCCAATCCACCAGTGAGCTGCATATGAAACTTTATTTTTTCCATTACTCTTCCTGTTTATTCACACTTGCATTTATATAGATAAAAAAAAAGGATGAAAAAGTTATTTAATTTACATAAAGTTAATATGGAATCTCACTCCTCTAGTTCAAAGGTCAGTATTGGTTGCCCTTCGTATGACACAACACCAATGAAGTAGCTCTTAATTTCCAAAGGTTGGTGACCCTTGATTAAAGTCTATCTTATGATACTCGCATGAAATTATCTTCTAGTTAGAAACCTACACAATTCAAGTTCCACTGGAGACTTATTGCGAGTCTATTAGGAAGATCCAAAAAAATACCTAATTCTTGGCCCCTTAATGTTTTCACTATATATAACTCATGACACAACATAAATCACATACAAAATCATTCTGAATAAAATTCATCCTTGTTCAGTATCTTTTTTTATATAGAAACAAGAAAATTGCGGTTTTGTTCAGGGAACATTTTGCAGTGATGGTTCCAAGAGTAAGAAAAACTTTTGGGTTTTACAGCATCTGATGCCTTTAATATTTTACGCCTTCAAACTGGATTTTTATCTCCTAATAAATTTTAAGTCCTAGTAAAATCTCGAGTTCAGGTTTACTGTGAAAGCATTTTCTGATTTTTTTAATGTAATATATAGCCCTGCTACATAATCTTTTCATATATACGACGTTCATGTTATGTTAACCAAGTCTCTCTTGAAGAAAAGATCTCAATATGAAAAAAAGTTGCCAAACATGTCCACATGTAGACTTTTTTTGTGACACTAAAAGTAAAATGTGCTGCGTTATTGAATTGTTTGCGTTATTGAATTTTTTTGACTGTCATAAAACACCGGCACGCATTGAACCTTTTATTCTAAAGGACAAAAAAAATATACTTTCACTGATGAGTGAACATAAAGAACAGAACACTACTCGATTGAATGTAGCACAGTTTCTCCTGGAGAGAATTGCATTCAGTCTTTCAAGAAAAATATCCATTTATTTTATTTTATAGATGATGGATCCAACAACAACAAAAAAAAAACAATATGCTTCTCAAAATTGACAAGACTGCATAAAGCCTAGCTTGCAAATGCTATTCTTGTCAATGTCTTCCTCACTATGTTTGCTGTTACTCCACTCTGCTCCAAAAGGGAGAATATAAAACAGATGATACGAAAAGCAAACAACACAAAATCCACAAAATCCATAACTTACTACTATGTAATCTGGAACACAAGTTGATTTTTTTTTTATCCCACTCAAAGTAAAGCACCAAAGATTTAGCTAAGCAATTTCAAATGCTGTTTTTCATGTGAAACACTGTCATACCCATAAGTGTTGACAGTATATCATTGCTAAAGCTATCACTGTGTAACAGTGGCTTATCTCTGTTATTATATGGCTACTGTTTCTAGCTCAAATAAACGTGCTGAACACATCTCATTTTATTTAATCTCTTTGTTGGAAGAGGTTTCCAACAAAGTAAACAATTATTACAAAGTTGCTTCAAACTTTAAGAGACTAATTCATGAAGACTGGCACAAAATACAGATCATATTCCTAACCAATAATTCCACTAAAGGTATATTCATTCTGCTACTAATGTTTTTTGTTTTTTTGTTGGGTTTTGTTATGGGGGCAGAGAAAAACAAATAAAAGAAAAAAATAAGTTGACATAAGGAGAAACTTTGGCCACAATAGAGGCATAAGGTGCACCGCATTTAAAGATAATCTATCTGAACGAAAATAAAGAAACACTTGAAGTTGGCTCAGAATAATATCAGTAAATGAATCTATGAGCAGATGAAATTTTCTCAGGCAGCAAAGAATTATCAGCTTTATAATGAAAACCATTGCCTCTCTGATCTCATTTTGGGTAGATGGAATCTCAGCATTGATGCTGCTCAGAGGTGATCAGCTGCTGAGTGCTGTGCAAAATGTGTATTGACAATCCAATAGTGTGTTGACTACCTCCCCGACTTCCAATGAAATCACATGCTTCAAGCTTGTTAAGAACCCTGGAGTGGCAATCTCTTAATAGAGGATCTAGAGAGATGCAGCAAAGGAGATACTTGATAGAGTGGCTGTCTAGGAAAACTGACGAGAAAGACAAGATGCCTTGAATGTGAGCAAAATACCAACTCGACACATCAGCGCTTGGCTTGGAACCATGAACTCCTCTGACCAAGTAAAAGAGGATTTAAATGAGCATTATTGTACGCATGCAGTGCTGTGAAAAGTATTCTCCCCCTTACAATACGCTTCCGATTTTCTTGTTTTGACATGTCATCAAATAGACTGACAGAAAGAATGAATACCAAATGCAGTTTTCAAATGATGATTTTCTTTACCATGAAAATACATATCCAAATGTATACAGGTAGCTACCTCACTGTTTAAATCACTGATGAAATGTGACTAACCACATTTTTGGAAAGCTAGGTTCAGTTTCACTTGCCTCACTTAGGATGGATTACTGTGAGAGCTGGAAAATAAAGAAAACCGTTAAAATGCTATGTGACTGACAGCGTTAATTAGGCTGAAAAATCTCAAAAACGTTACATGTTGTACTAAAGAAATTTCATAATAGCTGGTAAACCAAGTAACTGATATTTTTAACGTTTTTTGGATTTATATATTGGCACTCTTATCACTACCATGCATCACAATGCACAAGGAAAGATACAAAGAAAAGGTTTATTCAACATAAACCTGAACAATGGATATGGGAACTTTATTGTCAAGGTGCGGTGCCCATCTTGACCAACCAAAGCTAGGCGCTCATTGCCATTTTTCTTCCACCTTTAAGTGTTTACATTGTCAGAAAAAAAGGTTGGACAAACCTCCTTATTAAAATTGAATAGACAGGTTTCCAATTTTGCCGGTGGTGGTTTACATCCACTTGACCTTTTGATGGAATTGTGCTTTCATTGTTTGAGGTGTGTAAAGGCTCAATTATTATAAATGACTTCAAACCGCTGAATCAAAGCTCCACAACGTCAATTAGAAGTAGTTATCTATTGTACTTTATAAATCACCAAAACATGTTAACATGTAATTTGTCTAATTCGTGCGCTACTTTAGAGTCAGTTGAAATGCAGAGTTTGCAGTTCTTTCATTTGAGTTTAACACAAACAAATACATGAGATAATTATGCTGTATGAATTGCTGTATGAATGTTACAAGCAAAAAGTTTTTATGGAAAGTATCCACTTTTACTTTATTTTTATTCTGATATACATTAGTTTGTTTTTTGTTACATAAAATGCAACCTTTAAAACTACAAACAATTTAGATTGTGTGCTGTCCACGATCACATAAGGAGTACATAACCATTTTATTAAATAACATATCCATTTCAGATATGCCAGCAATTAGCTTGAATGTGCTATAATTGGAAAAGTGCAATTTTACGTTTTTTTTTTTTTTTTTAACAAGTAGGAGCTAAACGGCAGCACACAGGCAGAAATCATTAAAGGCAAAGCTTTTCAGATCTAATGTGAAGATTATAATTACCTCTGCATGTAACCATTTTGAGAAGATTCCAACGAGTTCATACTAAAACTTTTGTTGTTGAGCACATTTTTTTTGTCAAGTTTATTTTTTCCACAGTACATTTTTTTCTTGAATTAAAAAAAAAATATATGTTTAAGGCCCTGGCAAGTTTGTAAAAAAAAAAAGGCATAAAAAACACCTGTCCTTGAATGTTTTTTGGAGTTTTCATGGATGATGAGTGCTGTCAACATGTCATTGTTTTTGTTTGTTCGGCACTGCATTCTTGTGCTCCCTGTACATAGTCTGCATGGTTAACGTGTGATTAACAGTGCTCCAAAATGGGTTTGATTTTTGGAAGATGCCCCATGAAAAATATGACTGGTTTTTGACCGTGGTTTGAAACCATTGTGCTTTTTGAGTTGAGCATTTTTGCTGTGGGCTGCGACTTGTGCATTATTTCAACAACGAAGATGTCAAAAGGGGAAGTGTTGACTTGGTCCCAAGCACTTTGGTCAGCTTTCTCCCCACAAGGTGTTTCTCTAAATGAGACCCAGTTACAAAAACACGTTTTTGTTATTACATCTTTACATTTATCACAATCATTTTCCCAGAGGCAACCTCACATATGCAAGGGGCAATTAACAGTGTGCTGACATGTTTAGATGATTTTTGAGTCCAGCATGACGTGCAGACTCAACAGATTTTTCCTGCCAAATATTTATTTATTCACCACTAGAAGGCTTTAGTGAGCACCTAAAACTTATACGAGGCTTCAAGAAATGAACCAATTTCCAATAGATTTGCTGAAGAGCTTTAAGGCTTCAACAACACATCCTTCCACAATCATTAGACATATCCATAGATTGTGGAAATGAATGAAGGCTATGAATATTATCAATATCAATGTAGGCCATACATACATTCCACTTTCTTTAATTGATTCTGACCCAACAACTGCTATGCTATTGAGTTTTTTTTATTCCGTTTGCATTGTATTAAAATTGTCTATTGATAACATATTCAGCAGTAGCAATGCCATGCATGGTGCTTGAATTGAATAACATTGGCTTTGGAAAGTCATTGAAAGGTCCTTGAATTTGATGTTAACCAAGATGTGGAAAACCTGTAAATATCACCAATAGGCAGTTTTTTCTTAACATGTTTTTTCTTAACAACTTGTGCCTTGAGTGTGTTTGACAGATGAAGTTGCATACTAGATTGTACCTAAGTTTCTGGGCACCGACATGACTTCTGTTTATGACAGTATGGACATGATTGATGACTAAGGGAGCCAAAGGGCTTTCACACTGTGCATGGCTGTCAGCTTCATTAGTCAACACTATGACTTGCATAACAGGGATAATAACTGAACCTTCTTAATGTGTGCAAATAAATATCTCTATGAAACCGCTGTTCAATCTAGCTCAGAGGTGGGGGAATGAGTATTGATGCACATTGTATCCATTCCCTGTATTTATATCCTTATACTTACCACCAAGCACACACAGGGAGCCACAGATGTTCTTCTAATATTTAACTTTAAAACAAACCTCAGTGTTTTCAGTCATTAACTAAAATATACTGTAGTTAAGCTTATGCTCCAGTTTAATGAGTCACCCTGAAATCCTATATAGTTATTTTATTTAACTCAACTGGGATTTGGATCTTCACTAACATTACTTGATTTGATTTCTTTATTGATTGTAAAGACCCCTTGAAGGTCAGACCTTTACTTAACTGACAGAAGCTGACATTCAAAAGAGCTGTGGCACATTACATTTATCTCATTACCTTCGATTGTACCCCACTCAGAGTCTAACTTCACTAAACGGCGGTGTGTTTATTATTGTTGTTCTTTAGGTTCTTAGGGCTTCTTTAGAAGTCCACACACACTATGCCTGTCTGTCTGTCTGTCTGTCTGTCTATCTATCTATCTATCTATCTATCTATCTATCTATCTATCTATCTATCTATCTATCTAGATATATGATTAATTTCCATTCATTAACTATTTTTTCAAGATTTGCCTGTCTATCTTTGAATTAAAAATGATGTTACTGTACAGTCAAAACTCGGGGAAAACATGACTATAGATAGATAGATAGAGTGAGATAGACATAGATAGAGTTTTGACTGTACAGTAACATCATTTTTAATTCAAAGATAGGCGAGCGCGAAAACACAGAGTTACACACAATTTTTTAGTAATGAAAAGAACAAACAAGCTCATCTAATCTTAAATTAGTTCTAAACCAAAATAGAATGAGCTTTATCAGAAAGGCCAATTCAATCTGAAAAACTCACACAGAAAGAAAAGGCAATTAGAAGAATTTTATTGATACAATATTTTAAGAGTTTGGCGCTCAGACCTCGGCAGGAAAAATTCACGCTGAATTATACTTGAATATGCATTAGCAGGCGTATGAGAATAGGGATATTTCCCCCCGGGTCTGAAACTGGTGGTGGAGTGGAGATAAGCAAAGTTTGTTCAGTCCATATGATGATCTGTTTGAGCTTGATGTCCAACTTGATAAACACAGGTTTGCATGAACTGTCCATGATGAGCAAGCATGAAGCGACTGTGGAGAGAAAAACTCCCCCTTGGGAAGAAACCTCTGGCAGAACCAGGCTCAGCATGGCGGTCTTCTGCCGGACCGTTTTAATGAGTGGCTGGGAATTCCATGAGAGTCCAGCAGGAATTACACTCTGATAGGAACGAGGTTGAAGGAGCATCGTAGGAAAGCCAGGCGAAGCTTGGTACGATGGTGGAGAAGGGGATGGAGGTGGGTTGAAACCGGTCGACAGAGTCCAAACCGGACACGCGCAGCCACTGCTTGCTCGCTGAGGACAAGGCCGAGATGAGGATGTGGAGTTCTTTTTAAGATGAACCCAGGATGCTGATTGGCTTTGAGGAGGAGCAGTTCAAAGCTGATTGGCTTGCGTAGGAGGCGGATGAGTCCCTGATTGATGGAGGTAGGCAATAGTGTTTCTTCAGTCTGAATTTTCGCTAAAGCTGCATTTCAATCTGAAAAACTCACACAGAAAGAAAAGGCAATTAGAAGAATTTTATTGATACAATATTTTAAGAGTTTGGCGCTCAGACCTCGGCAGGAAAAATTCACGCTGAATTATACTTGAATATGCATTAGCAGGCGTATGAGAATAGGGATATTTCCCCCCAAAATTGCCGAGGTCGAGGCCGATGCGTCTGCATGGTTGAAAGACAATGAGACTTGGATTAAACTAAAAACAGAGACAAGTGGGATGAGCTATAGAGGAAAAGTGCTGCGAAGGCTTACCAAACAGGGCCGGTTGCCGCGAAGGCCTATCAAAGTTGAGTGAGATGAATGGGGAGATGAGGTAAGGTGTATGGTAAGGTGCATGAATAGAGATGGTCGGTCACGGGATGATACTTGGAACAGAAAGGCTTGCAAAGGGGAATGTCTGAAGCGAAATACGATATTAGTGCAATGGTTCTTGCGCTTGCCAAAAGCAGGCTGAGAGATGATTTGGAGTTGCTGTTTAAGGTGAACACTGGATGATTGGGCTTCGAGGAGGTGTGGCTTGAAGCAAATGCTCCATCGGAGGCGGACAAGCCTCTGATTGAATGGAAGTAAGCAAGAGTTCTTCGGTTGTATTTCCGCTTTAGCATCATTTCAAACTAAAGACTCACAAAGAGAGAAAAGCGATAGGAATTTATTGATACAATAGTTTAAACTTTGGCGCTCGGACCTCGGCAGGAACATAAACGGTGATTTATACTTTAACGTAGATAAGCAGATGTATGAGAATAGGGAAATTACCCCCCAAAAATGCCGAGGTCCAGGCCAGAGCGTCAGCAAGTTCAGAAGGCAGAGAGAAGGATGAGTAAAGAAGGAGAAAATATGTGAAAGCTTAGCAAAGAGGGCCATTGCTGCAAAGGCTTACCAGGATTAAACAAGATGAATGGAAAGATGAGGTGAGGTTGATGGAGAGGTGGAAAGTGATTTTTAATGGTCAGTTTTGGGCTGATGCACGTGATGAATGAATAATCATGGCAGGGAGCAAGGTGGGCAGCATGCAGGGGACATGGCAGGGAACACACAGGAGCATGGCCGGAAATATGGCAGGGAACACACGAGCATGGCAGAGAACGCAGGTGGTATGGCAGAGAACGCAGGTGGTATGGCAGAGAACGCAGGGGGCTTGGCAGAGAACGCAGGGAGTATGGCAGAGAACGCATGGCAGAGAACGCAGGGAGTATGGCAGAGAACGCATGGCAGAGAACGCAGGGAGTATGGCTGAGAACGCATGGCTGAGAACGCAGGGAACACGCAAGGAGCATGGCAGAGAACGCAGGGAGCATAGAAGGAAACATGGCAAGGAGCATAGAAGGAAACATGGCAAGGAGCATAGAAGGAAACATGGCAAGGAGCATAGAAGGAAACATGGCAAGGAGCATAGAAGGAAACATGGCAAGGAGCATAGAAGGAAACATGGCAAGGAGCATAGAAGGAAACATGGCAAGGAGCATAGAAGGAAACATGGCAAGGAGCATAGAAGGAAACATGGCAAGGAGCATAGAAGGAAACACATGGCAGGAAGCATAGAAGGAAACACATGGCAAGGAGCATGGAAGGAAACACATGGCAGGGCAGGCCGCATGGCAGGGAGGAGGGCGTTGCAGGGAGCGTAGAAGGAAACACGGCAAGGAGCATAGAAGGAAACACGGCAAGGAGCATAGAAGGAAACACGGCAAGGAGCATAGAAGGAAACACGGCAAGGAGCATAGAAGGAAACACATGGCAGGGCAGGCCGCGTTGCAAGGAGCATAGAAGGAAACACATGGCAGGGCAGGCCGCGTTGCAGGGAGCGTAGAAGGAAACACGGCAAGGAGCATAGAAGGAAACACATGGCAGGGCAGGCCGCGTTGCAGGGAGCGTAGAAGGAAACACGGCAAGGAGCATAGAAGGAAACACGGCAAGGAGCATAGAAGGAAACACATGGCAGGGCAGGCCGCGTTGCAGGGAGCGTAGAAGGAAACACGGCAAGGAGCATAGAAGGAAACACGGCAAGGAGCATAGAAGGAAACACTGCAAGGAGCATAGAAGGAAACACGGCAAGGAGCATAGAAGGAAACACGGCAAGGAGCATAGAAGGAAACACGGCAAGGAGCATAGAAGGAAACACGGCAAGGAGCATTGAAGGAAACACATGGCAAGGAGCATTGAAGGAAACACATGGCAAGGAGCATTGAAGGAAACACATGGCAAGGAGCATTGAAGGAAACACGGCAAGGAGCATTGAAGGAAACACGGCAAGGAGCATTGAAGGAAACACGGCAAGGAGCATGGAAGGAAACACATGGCAGGGCAGGCCGCGTTGCAGGAAGCGTAGAAGGAAACACGGCAAGGAGCATAGAAGGAAACATGGCAGAGTATGGCAGGGAAGGCCGCATGGCAGGGAGCATGGCAGGGAACACACAGGGAGCACACTGGGAGCATGCAGGAAGCATGCAAGGAGTATGCAAGGAACGTAGTGGGGAACATGAATAAATGAATGACCATGAAAGAATGAACAGAACAACAGGATGCCTGCATGGCGGGACGCCTGGATGACAGAATAAATAACAGAGGATGCTTAGGGATGATGCACATAAATGAATGAGTGACCAAGAGGGAATGAACAGGACAGGACGCAGGCTTAATGAGACTTGAATGAGATTGAATCCACCACCAGTATTCGTAGTTAGATTACCTTTAAGATGAGCATTAGGCGGCTAAGATGAAAAGTAAGAGCAGATATGTGAGGCATGCTGATGATAGCCATCACCTACGATTGGGCTCCACAAGCGTCTGCTGTTGCGCAGCTCACATCCTGAATGCTGAAATAACTCTAGATGAAAGGTCACAAGATTAACGATTTCTTTGACAATTTCACGAATCTGCAAACCAACTGTTTTTAGAATCCTCCAAAACTTACGGATGCACATCCGTAAAATTTAACGCATCTACAGACAAAAGACATTATAGAAAGTGTGTTCCAAATCCGGACGGGAAGCATGCCAGACCAGAAGGACAGTTCAGAACGGCAACTCTTAACCAGAGTATCCTGTTCTAGGAGGGAAGGAAACGGAATTAGTGAGCTCAAGCTGCCTGGAAATAAAAACGTGACTCTTGAAATGATGCACCTGCGAGATTGAGGTGACCGAGCGAGGAGAGCAGCTGACGCTCAGAAATAACTGATATGAGAATGAAACTGATATCCAGAATTCGAGAGCTTGTCTGCAGGCAAAATCCATCATGGAACTAGGTTAAGATCAATACGTAGAACTCAATGCAGGCTGACAGGTTTAGTTTGAGAAAATAACTGGGAATAGTGAAAAGAATATCTATAAGAAGAAAACATCCAGAAAATGAAGGACCATTAAACACGGTTAACACTTCTTAAGACATAATCGATAATGTTTGCTTAGCTCATAAATACGTAGAGTGCTAAACGCATACCAAATGCTGTTATGAATCGATTAGCTATTTAGCTTATTCCATGTCATTTCGATGAATTTAATAATTTAATTCAGATTCTGCACTGTATCCTGCTGACTGATGATCTCGTTGCTTAGTAGCTTTAGTTAGCCTCACAACTGCAGAGAGGATCCGTAATTGAAAATAGTATCAACCAGACAACAGCACCTTCAGTGATGCTCTCCGGTTATTCATCTTGAATGAATCCTTGAACCTAAAAGAAGAAATAGACAATCCCTAAATACATGAGCAAGTTGCTGTTAAAGATCGCCCAATACTCAAACCATCCCCACAGCCATCCGTACGTAGGGTCCCAGCTGACATTCAGATAATACCTACTAACTAAACCTTAAATAACTTTAACATGTATCATTTCACAACACCTGAATAATTGATTGGCAAAACATTGAAATGACAAGAGTGACAGAAGTGGCCTGGTCAGCATAAATGAGAAGTCTGAACCCAATACAGACCAGTCCAAGCGGATGCCAAATTGCACCAGAGTTGCAGCGGTTTAATAACGATTGGTATCAATTGCTGAATTTTAAAATGCACTTCATACTCCAACCAGTAGGTGGCAGCAATGCCACCACAAGCCCGGTGGCTACCGGCAACACCAGAAGAAGAAGAAAACGAAAACAAACATGGGTGAATACATATTACCTGAGCTGGCTCCGAACGCATTAGCGAGTGAATGAGAGAGTAGATCCGGCTGAAAAGATGCGGCCGGGACGAGCGGCAAGGTGGCGCCGCAAAGCCGATGAAAACTAGAGGAGGTCCCGGATGAGTCAGCGGATCCGCGAACCAAGAGCCTGCCCCACGGGATCAGTTTGAGAAAGACCCCGGCGCGCTATGAAGCGAAGCTGACCGGAACTTAGGCAGAGTTGCGACGCGTCTGCGTTGCTTGCGAGTTCTTTGCGCCAGGAATCGGAGCTGACGAAAACAGAGGTTGGAAAGGAAGATGTGCGGCTAGACGGTATTCCTATGTCAGGAGGATTTCAGGATAACTTATTATCCCTTGAAACCGGTCGACAGAGTCCAAACCGGACACGCGCAGCCACTGCTTGCTCGCTGAGGACAAGGCCGAGATGAGGATGTGGAGTTCTTTTTAAGATGAACCCAGGATGCTGATTGGCTTTGAGGAGGAGCAGTTCAAAGCTGATTGGCTTGCGTCGGAGGCGGATGAGTCCCTGATTGATGGAGGTAGGCAATAGTGTTTCTTCAGTCTGAATTTTCGCTAAAGCTGCATTATAAATAAAAAACACACACAAAAAAAATACCAGAGTAAGTATAGCCCAATTATTGATAATATGTCATACTCAGTTAAAACATGAAATATTCAAGTTAAACAGTGGAGAGACCGTGCAGAAACACTTGATATTTACTGACCAATATGAGATATGCAATATGTATGATGGTACAGCAGCATCTCGCACTAGCTAAGGTGTGTGCAAATGTACCTTTGCATCTGAGAAACAGTTTAAATGATTCATGAGCAGATCAGAATCCGTGCAACCATTAGAATGTTGTAAAGTGTATTGAGTTTGTTGTGAGCAGCAGAGATTATAAAGCCTAACTGCAGCTAGGAGGAACAATCTGGGGCAGCGCTCCTTTGAGCATCTGGGATGCAGCAGTCTGTCACTGAAGAAGCTCTCCAGCTCTGCAACAGCTCCATACCTAGTGTTGGTCGTTTTGTCTTCCACCACCTGTACTGGATCCTGGAGGCACCCTTGGATCGATCTGGCCCTCCCAATGATCTTATCCAGCCACTTCCTCTCAGCTAAAGATATGCTGCTGCTCCAACTGACTTAAATAAACTCTTCAGGAGCACTTTGCATTCCAAAAGACCTCAGCTTCCTCAGCAAGTAGAGTCTACTGTGATCCTTCTTGGAAAGAGCATCCATATTGTGACTCCAGTCCAGTTTATTGTTAAGGTGAACATCCAGGTACTTATAAGAGTCCGCTGTCTCAACATCAGTTCCCTGGATGTTCATCTGTGTCAAATTATTAAAGCATAAAAATAAATGCAACAGAGAAAAGTAGCAGAAGTTACAATGACTATGGACACAGGTAAGATGTGAACCACCTTCATGTGACTCGAAATCCCAAATTGAACCTCAGTGAGCCTCTCAGTAAGCCGCTAATCCTGCTTTATACTAGAAGTAGAAATATCCTTTATTGTCCCTCAGTGGGGAAATTCCAGCAGCACAGGAACCAGCAAGTTGAAGCAGGCAGATTCACACACACACAAAAAAACAGAAAGTAAGAATAAGGGACTGTAAACTAAGGGCAAATTTAAAACATAAAAAATAGTGTGAATTTATTAAAAATAGGATCCACAGATTCAAAGAAATGTGAAACTGAATGGATAACTTAAAACATGTACATGTGCAAGTATAGTTATGCATAAAAAACAACAGGGCTCTGAACTCATCTTGAATGTAGTCCGCAAAACTGAAGATTCATAAGTTAGAATACAAAATTATATTAGTATTAGGACAGATAACATGACTAAAAAAAGGCAGACTTGTTGGAAAGCACATGCAGAATTTAAAAAGTAAAAGTTGGAAAACAATATAAAGGTATTCTTCTATGTTTTTAATTGCTGTTATACTACATCTAAATGAACAACATCCACATGTCACTTTAGACACTGGGAGGCAATAAAACATGACTAAATGTGAGGGGAACGTATGTAAAAAGCTTTTCACTCAAAGAGGTTACTAATTTAAGTCTGAAATTAATAGTTGTACGTCATATGTTGGGGCCATTAGTGGCTCAGTTTTTATACTGCATCTAGTTTTAAAGGGATATGTTTGGCAGAACCCTCCTCTCATACTAAGAACCAAGAAGGAAATAAGAGCAAATAAACAAAAAACACTTCTGATGACTTCTACAGTAATACATTTCTAATACTGATGTAATTTACTGTCAGAAATTGCAGTATAGTTTTACATGATGTGATACTATACAAGACGTTTTGCGGTGGAAGCCTGCTGGAAAAGAAACTCAGCACCGTTCTACTAGTATTTGTAAATATTGTCAGCATTAAACATTTCATTTGACCTCAAGAAGAACTTGTTGTTGGATATTTTCTCATGTATCTTAAATTGTATATGCTGTAAATCCAGGAGCCATCTCGCAATGACATTCAGTGATATCCTTAGCATTTGTATATTGGTCTGTTATTTGTTCAGTTTATAGTGAGTTGTTTTCTTTTAATCATAAAGAAATAATCCAACTTTTTAAAATAAACATTTCTGTTTGAGGTGCCTCTCTTGAGTTGAAAATATTTTTAGCCAACTGTAGTGCTCTAAGACTTTCTTCAAGGTTGGCAGGTCTATTAATCATTTTAGTCCCATATGATAAGGATTTGTAGGTTTCCTTTGCACTAATGCTCAGGATCCTGCATTCTTCACTTGTAACATTTGTTCCTTTCAGCTGACAGATGTAAAACTTGGAGCCATTTGCCACCTCATCAATCAGCAAGAATAATAAAAGTGCTCTAATTCCTGTGTCATCCACGGACATTCAGTCACCATTTCAAGGGTAATGACCAATTTCTTTAAGGGATTTGGGCAGCAAGATTGGAATCCAAGCTATGTAAAATGATTTTGGAAAAAAACAAAACAGGAAGATATTTTTAAACTTCTGTACGTTTATTTAATTTTGTTCTGGGTCAACAATTATTAGTGCTGTTACTCCAGCGCAATCTCGGCATCCGACCTTGTTGCTTTTGTGATTACACTTGCCCTCAAGATCAATTCAGTGACAGCGCAGTAAGCCTTCCGCCTGTCTGGGGTACAAATATAGCTTTTGTATTTTCCATAAAACATGCAAGCCTCATTTAGCAAATGACTATGTATCTTGTGGTTTAAAGAACAGTGTGCATCATTAAAACAATTAAACTGTGAAATAAACATTTCAATCAGAGGTACTAAAAAAACAAAGCAGGCTCACTTAAAATTTCAAGGCAATATTCATATGTTATTTGTTTAAAAAGGTTGTTTCTCTATTCTTTTTGACATGGCTTTATAAGAGCTGTCAATTTAGGTCAAAGCTACAATGAACATGATATTGAAATAATAAAAGTGAACAATCTGCAGTACATATGCATGTACAAATGAATCTTGACAAACATACAGCAGCTGACAAGTTTACAGGCTGGTGGGAAATAAATGGTGTCAAATGGGCTGATTAAAAATAAATGGAAGAGTGGAAATAATACTTTCCAAAGGCACTGTAATACCTGCTTATCTACACTAACTACATGACTAGTCTTCATGTCTAGCTCAGATCATAAAAAGCAACTACCATACTATGGTTGTTACCAGCTACCATAATTATGCAGACGACACACAGCTCTACATCACCACCATGTCACCAGGTGACAATGAACCAGTTCAGGCACTGAGTAAATGCCTATAAGAAATCCATGCATGGATGTGCCAAAATTTTATTCCATTTAATAAAAACAAAACTGAAGTAATAATCGTTGGACCAACAGAGGAGATCAGAAGTTAGCACACAGCTTCAACTGCTTCATCTAGGAACCACTGATCAGGCCCGATCCAGATCGATGCTGCCCGCGTCCTCACTAAGGCTAAGAAAGTAGAGCACATCACCCCAGTTCTAAAGTCCTTCCACTGGCTCCCTGTATCTCAGAGAATAGACTTTAAAATCCTTCTGTTAGTCTATAGATCGCTGAATGGCTTAGCACCTAAATACATCACAGACTTGTTATCAGTGTATCAACCATCATGACCACTCAGGTCGTCTGGCTCCAGCCTACTCTGCAGAACCAGAACCAAAACCAGACAGGGTGGAGCAGCATTTAGTTCCTATGCTCCACTGATCTGGAACAAACTTCCAAAAAACTGTAAAAGTGCGGAAAGCCTGAGTTCCTTTAAATCAAGATTAAAAACTCATTTGTTTAGGATTGCCTTCGATTGTTCTAGTTAAACTGTTTTACTGAAACATCATTAGTTTAACTTTGTAGTTCAACTGTTTTTAATGTTTGCTTTTAGTTTCTATTTTCCATGTTCTATTTTGTTTCTACATTTTATTCTTTTTCCCTGTATTTTAATCACATAAAGCACTTTGCATTGTCTCTGTACTGAAATGTGCTATACAAATAAATTTGCCTGCCTACCTGCCTGACTAATGAGCAAATGCCAAGCATGACTTGTCTTGTGTTAAATAGAAGGAAGACTGAAGTTGTCCAGTGGACTAGTGTAACATAACAATCTATTAAACACCAATATGTACACACTAACCAACAGAATATGCAGCAATGGTGAAATAAAGCCAGCGTAGACAGTAGAAAGTAGAGTTTTGCACATCCACCCTCAACCAGGCTTTTTATTGCATCAATAATTTCAATTAGTATTTTAATTTTACTCATTTCACTCAATTTCACAGTGGCTTTTCACAGCTTTATTGGAAAGACCTTATGCCATGGCTTCGTATAGTAAAAAGCATATCACATTAAGCCCTCTGCCGAATCTTAATATGTTGAAGTGTTGAATATCTGACAATTACTTCTTAATTGTGTGGAACACAAATATACAGGTGCTGGTCATATAATTACAATATCATGAAAAAGTTTTTGTTTTCAGTAATTCCATTCAAGAAGTAAAACTTCTATATTATATTAATTCATTCATACCACACAGGCTGATATATTCCAAGTGATTATTTGCGTTAGTGAGAGCGACTGGGTGAATATGGCTCTAGTGTACACTATGACTGGAAAAGCGGCAGATAAGTTCTGTCCATTTATAGTTAATGAACTCAAAACACCTGCAAAGGCCTTTAAATTCGAGTTCATGGTGAAGACTGCTGGCTTGACAGTTGTTCAAAAATTTGTGAAAAGGTCCAATACTGAAGACATGGGTAAAAAAAATGATTGACACCTTGCACAAGGAAAACACAAAAAGTAGTTGCTAAAGAGGCTGTGTCCAGGTGGTAGAAAGAAGTGTACTGCATCCTGGAGAGGATTATGAAACTGGAGTCACACTTCAGCTGTTGCAATCCTTGTGTCAAGCCACTCTGGAACAACAGACAGACAGCATCAGAAGAGTATCGCCTGGGTCAAAAACTAAAAGCACTGGACTGCTGTAAATGTTTCCTTTGGAAATCAAGGTCCCAGGGTATGGAGGAAGAGAGTAATCCATGTTGCCTGAGGTCCAGTGCAACGTTTCTGCAGTCAGTGATGGTTGGGGTGCCATGTCATCTGCTGGTGTTGGTCCATTGTGTTTTCTGAGGTGCTTCATGTTCTCTGCTGCTGACCAACTTTATGGAAATGCAGATTTCATTTTCCAGCAGGACTTGGCACCTGCCCACAGTAGTACAGTTACCAGTACCTGGTTTAAGGACCATTGTATCCCTGTTCTTAATTGGCCAACAAACTTGCCTGACTGTAACACTATATAAAATCTATGGGGTATTGTGAAGAGGAAGAGGCGATATGCCATACCTATCAATGTAGAAGAGCTGAAAGCCACTATCAAAGCAACCTGGGCTCTCATAACACCTGAGCAGAGCCACAGACAGATCGACTCCATGCCACGCCGCATTGCTGCAGTGATCCAGGGAAAAGGAGCCCCAACTAAGTATTGAGGGCTGAACATGCTCATACTTTTGATGTTTATACTTTTCAGTTGGCTAACATTTCTGGAATTAAATTTTCTTGCATTGGTCTTAAGTAATATTACAAAAGAAATAAACACTTTAAATATATCAGTCTGTGTGTAATGAATGAATATGATAAACAAGTTTCCCTTTTTGAAAGGAATTACTGAAACCTGTAAAGGTTACAACAAATAACAGCACATGTCAAAAGGAAATGAACAGATTATTTGGAAGCTGTGGTTTTATTGCATATGGCAGTTTTTCAATAATTTACCAAGGTTGTAAAATATATGTAAATGTATGTATAAAAAGACTATATTTAGCTGAGGAAGAATTAAAATAAAAGATTTAGTGAATAAGAATAAATAAGTATATTCTTATTGCCAGTTGGGAGCAAGTAGGTGATAATCAATAGATTAAGTGTTTTATGTATGTGAAGCCAAGACTTTCATCTTATGAAAGCCTCAGTCTAATTCTGCCAATTGAACAACTGCACATCGTGTCTCCAACCCTGATACAGACATCTGTTCCCTGACACTAATGTGGGCAAAAGAAAAGTGAGCATCAGCAGTGCACATGTGCACAAAGGTGGCGAATCAATGTACACTGCATGCTCAATATGCCATGGAATCATCTGTTCACCCCAGGTGATATTCTCATGCCACTCTTGAAGAATGGTAAAACCCCTCTGGACTTTTTAGAAGTGTTTCATCAGATTTGCATGTCTCCTGGACATTTTTCCGCACATGATGTACCTATAGTTTAACACTTAATAAAGTATCTTTTTTTTTTTTTTGCTCTTGCCTAAGGTTATACATGGATAAACCCTTAAAATAATGACTTCCATTATATCTAAAACAGGAATCCTGGTATCTCATATGTTAATGACATCTATTTTATCCGTCTATCCATTAGTCCTTCCATCCATTCATCTAGCCAGGTTGTCAATGTAGACATAATTCATTCTCAACTGGCCTACCTTGTTAAATACAGGTTAAACTGAATGAAATCCTAATCTCACTCTCTTCTTCCTCTATCCAAGAGTTGGTAGCTTCACCAGATATCTCAAGAACCCCTTCTTTCCAGCTACCCTTTTCAAGCTCATCTAGGGGAACTAGACATAGAATCTCTCCATCATGCTCCTGTGACATGTCTCTGTGTTGGATGAAAACCTTGTTGTTCTTCCTGAATCGATTTTTTTTTTGGACATTTAGAATCTCTTTTCCATTGTGTCAACCTAGATTAAACTTCTGTGAAAACAACACCATTAACAGGCAAAATTCCTCTCTACCCAAGACGTCTGACCTCTGTGTCCAAGAAATAATTCCAGTTGCAGAGAAATTCAAAAAGGCTTTCTGCACTTTCAAAACCCTACTATCGTTTTAGTCAGTAGATTATCACTTGCATTGTAAGCAGGGTTGGCAAAGCACAAAACGTTTGGGTTTATAACTTCACTGAAATCCTCACACACCTAAGCTTTTTTTTTTTTTTTTTTTTTTTAGAACTTCAGCGGAGCCAAGGACAAACCATTTCTGCTTTAGCTGCTGATAACCGTAAACTACTTCCAGAGTCCAACACAAACTAACTGTAGGAGTCATTCAACCTGAGTTCCCTTCAGGTGACTACAATCAAATTTGGTGATTATTGCCACAACAGGCACCAATTACCTTTCAGCGGGAACTTTGTACATCTGCATCAGCAGTGACAGCCTAACAAATGGCCCATTTGTACTCTGGTTCCCCTGCTACCTCCTAAAAGCTCTGTCAGAGATGAGAGTTTAGGATCTTTCTGACTAGACCATCTTCCAGATGTTCCTTAAACAGCCTACAACAGCTCTTCTCTTTTCACAAGTACCTGAGATTTGGGGTCCTGGGGCCAAATGTTCTCATGAACAGTCCTGTGCAAAGACATGGACTTTGTTATGTACAAAACATGACTAGAAAAAGAGTACAACAATGAGGCCACACCCTGGTTCAGACTGGGCAACCATTCCTCCTAGTCATACCCTTCCTTGGCTTCTCTATGTGGGTGTTGAATTCCCAATTTTGGATAATTGGGTCAGAAAATGGGGCATCATTAAGGTCTGCACCCAAAGACTTTAAGCATCCTTTGCTCTCTGGACTGCTGCTAAACATGTAAACAGAAACAATCAGAAACCTCCCCTATAGACAAAATCCTGTTCTTTACCACTCATCCAGAGGATCTCCAAATGAGAATAGCCCCTCTCCACATCTTTTTCACCCCTCTTGCTGTCAAAGTTAGCCTGATCATATTGAGCTGGTATCTGGCAACCATTCACAGTAGTGCAGTCTTTTATCCCAGCAGCAAAGTGATTTTTTTAATGTCCCTAAAGTGCGTTTGCCAACGAAGGAAGTGAACATTAAGGTCTTAACCTCTGACTGCTGGGCAATGCTCTCTGCACTGCTCCCTTAGATCACTTCCTGCAGGTGGTATACATGGGAATGGTCCCTTGAAGCTGTACTCTGCCATATCCCTTGGGTTAAGGCCTGACCGTCGGATGACGTATCTTTGGTTCCTGTGAGGTAACTTGTTCCCTAGTTCATTCAGTTAAAAGGCCATTGAATCTCATGTAGTCAGCATTTGATTATCAAAAATATAAAAATCAAAACAAGGCTAAAAAACATAGGACATTTCAGTGTAAACATTTTTTTTTAGATTTGAGATACAATTCAACACATTTATAAAGAAAAAATAACTTTTTTGGTAAAGCTAATTTTGAATTATAATTTACGATCACATTTGATTTATTTGAATATTTGACAGTTTTTACTATGAACCTTTTTCCATTTATGATGAAACTATGGATTGTAACATTTTGAATTGTATACTATTTTATCTCTAACTTTTAGGGTGAAGTGACAAAGAATAAATTGTCAGTCAAAAACTACTGCCAAACTAAACCCAGTACCTAAAACCCTTTAAGAGTGGCAGATGTATTGCACCAATGTTACGTTACCTTGAGTTAACTTCACCTAATAAACTTGCAACTGAATGCATTTCTTTGCTGCCATGTGAGGTACAAACAGAGTCAGTGAAAAGAAAAAAAAGAAAATTGCGACTTTCTATTCACCACAGTACATTATCTTACTCGGGCAACTTTCAAGTGTTGGCAGTTGTTTTTCCAACCATGCAGGGATGACTGACAGCAAGTGGCTTCTTCTAACAGAAAGAAAATGAGACCTGATATGCAGCCACACACTATGCAGACATAAGCAGGAATAAAGATTGGGGCATCAATTTTATTGTCCTAGACTAAAAAAAAATTAATGAAGAATAAAACGCCATCTCGTTCTAAGATCGCTAATAAGACAAGAAAAATGTCTACTGCACCATGAGTGCATTCTTTTTTTATCAGTTTTATGCAAATTACTAAGAGGATATGCAACACAACTTGGGTCTGGTAGAAAGATTCCAGGTAATCAGCTAAAATAATAAGCCTAACAAGCCCTTTTTTGAAGCACCTAATTATTTCGGGGAATAGGCCTCTGCCTTCTTGTCATTAGAACTCAATCTGGTGGCTTGTCTGTTTGACTGCTGTTTTATTTTTACCTTATTATTCACCTAAATATTTTTTTCCAGGTTAAAGAGTGGCTGATTAAGGAAATTTATTAAAGACAAAAACTTTGTCATAGTCTGCTACAATAACATCGATCGATTCCACATGTAAGATACTTACGCAAAACTGACTTCTTTTTAATCTAATGAAATCTTGTAATGCTACTCAAACACATATTTTTGATAGTTTAATTTTGTGGTATCACCTTTATCATAAAAAGACAGTAGCATATTTACTGAACCTGGTCAGAGCAAAGTATCTGCGATTTCAGCAGAGATTGCGTGCCCTTACTTTTTTCTTTGACTGCTCCCTGTCACTTATAGTTGTCTGTGTTCAGATTGATGAAAGCACATTCCCTCTGGCCTTAGTCTCAGACCATTGTTAACACAAATTAAGACTGTGAAAGTAGGATAAAGCATTTTTTTTAAAGCGTGTTAGTTTTTGTTGGCCATTTCTAATATGTTGCATTGCAAATGAAGATTTTTTCATTTACCGTTTGTCTTTAAGTCTTTTTGTGAAACTTTTATCTAATTTCCTTTTACAAAGTAAAGGAGAAAAAAAACTGAGCCTACAGGTCTTATCGACACAGTAGATACGGGATTTTGACCTAAATTCAGTTTTTGTTTTTTTTCATTTTGAGGGTAGTTTACATTTACTCCACTGCTATTTGGCAGGTATTTTTACGACCTAGGAGATGCTTATTGCCTTATTTAAATGAACTCCTAAGTGTCATAAAACGGCCCAATCCTGGCCATCAGCACATTAGTGACAGAGTAACCAGCCAATCGTAAATAAATAAATACAAGGTCTGGTATAAATCTGACATTCTCCTCTTTGGATTTCCAACAGATTTTGTTTGTTAATTTAAACGTCTCAAGTTGTGACCCAAGGGTTGAAAAAAGACAAAACTGACTCAAGGTATTTTTTTTTCTCCATGTGGCTGGTTTGCAATCTTAATAGAGAGAGAACATGGCTCAGTTGTCATGGTGATGTCTTTGTTACCACATTGGCTGACAACTATTTCGACAACTGAGAAAATCCAACCCTTTCCATGAGAAGTGATCAAAATATAGTTTTTTTTCCCTCATGCTACCTAAACATTTGTACCCATTAAAGCTGCATTAGGTAACTTTTGTTTAAATGTATTTTTTACATATTTGTTTAAACTCTTGTTATTCCTGACAGAAAAACATGAAACAGGTAATCTGTGAAGAAAAAATAAAGTGTAATGCCAATAACTTAGAACCCGGAAATTCAACCAAATACAGGGAGTGATTTGAAAGGTTTATTGAAATAAATCTATTGATGGAAACAGGAAACTGCTAGGAGCCCGCATAGAAACAACTGCAAAAGAAAGGAGATAGATTAGAGGCTGTGGAGATCTCAATGAGGAATAGAGAACTCAAGATTAAAGCCACTAACCTTCTCAGAATTCGGGAGGGAGCAATGGATCTGATGAGCTGTCCTAAGAGCTCCATTTGGATCCGGAGAGTGACATTCAAGGTGAAAACGTCACAGATACCATGTCAATGACTGCACTGGGTGTTTTAATTAATTAGCACAAACACCTTAAAGTTCACAAGAGGAATAAAGGGGATACAGCTGGAGGGAAATCCGTGATCCAGGCGAAAGCAATATACCATAAGGGAGACGAGGGCATACAGATCCGAAGGGTTAGACAATGGGCTTAGTCCAAAAAAAAAAAAAAGGTACATGGTTGATGTCCAGAAATCAGAAGCCAAATCCGTGAGGGACAACGCAAGAGAATCCAGAAGACAAAGCTTGGTCAAAAACAGGCAATGCAGACAAAGAACGCTGGGTATCTACTCACACAATGCTTTAAAAGTATCTGGCGATAGTTGTCTGTGAAGCTCCTGTACATAAAGGAGCAGAAACAGGTGCAGGAGGTAAGGCTAACTGCACCTGAGTAGCAGGGACCACAGCTGCATGGAATCACCTTAATTACAGCAAATCTAGAGGAGGGTGCAGACAGAGCCAGAATCATAACACAAAAATCCTCTAGCTCCTTCCAGTGGCGCTGCTGCCATCTGCAGAAATATACCGCTCCCAAACTGCAATGACCAATCAGAGCTAGGAAGAATGCCTGACTCTGATTGGTTGTTAGCAGTTACCAATCACTGTTTTCCATGTGCTACTGTCATTCAAGCTCAAGATTCCTGGTGGGCTGCTTCTGTGTGGGGAAATGGCAGAGAAACTGTTTCATAAGATGGCATTTTTATTTGTCATTAAACATACAAGGTGCATACAACAACCTGCTACTGTTGTCGGGGAGGAGCTGTGCAGGGTGCAATAATAAAGCAGAGACCATGGGAGAGGGACCTGTAAGGGGTGCTTGTTCAAATTTTCAGCCGAAGTCTTAAAACTCCCTACTGCAGCTTAAAAGGGCTGTATTTTGGTAGTGTCTATATTGACAGGAGGATATAGTTATTAAACAGTTATTAGTTATTTAGACACATTTCCAAATTATGTACAAAGATTAGGCTAATATTCTAATTCAAGTGGGACATCTTTATGTAATTACCTTAATTAATTCAACAGATCCTTTTACCTACATCCACCTTGACATTGCCTCGTCTAAGGTTTCAAATGATTCCCCAATATATAGTAAAAAAAATGGTCTTGTCTCTTAGAAAATGGCTCAATGAAATCACAGTTTTGTCGAAGGTGTTGTCATTTGGTTCAGTCAGGCGATTCCCTGATTAATATTTAAGGAGGATTGAAACTGACACAGACACACCTACTTAGATAGGATATAATTTACAGCGAGCGTAGAGGGAAGGAGAACAATAGATTGCAGTTCTTAACCAAGACTTTTGAAAAAAAAAATATTAAATACTGACCTCTTACCCGCCAGAGACATGTCACAAAAGAGGTTTATAAAGAAAACGAAGGCGATGATTAAATCTTTAATCATTAGGTCAAGTTCCCCTTTTTTTGGAACAATTATAATTGCTGTGTCTAAACAGATCTACTGTAAAAGTCGTTGGTTCCAGACACGGTAACGCTAAACCACCCTAACCTCTCTATGCTTTCAATTCTCACAAAAATGAAAAAGTATTCTGTCATATCTGAGATCTATGGTTGTTGCAGTTTTTTTTTCTTTCTTTCTAGTTTTACAATAGCTTTGGCAACTGCTCTGCAGCAAATGACATTAATAATGTTGGGAAAGCTTTTGTTTTGTTTTGGGAGTTCAAAGGTTATAAAAACTGGCAAAAATCCTGCTGAGATTTATCCTCTGCAACAAAATATTACACATGCAATTGTAGAAACCAATATTGTTAGCTCCCTTGAGGTTACAAATGTGCAAGACTGCATGGTCTATGCCTCACTGTAGTCTATTAATGTAAAAAATGAACACAGCCTAATGCATGCAGTTTATCAACACGCGTTCCTCTGAGCAGACGGCTCCAGCTGAGCAAACCTTTCCAGAAACGTTGGTCAAACCATCCACCCGGGGATGTTTGGTATTGACTAGGTATTGTAGTTGTGTTTATTTTTGCAAGTCTGTTATTAACAAGTGATATCACTTTTTTGTTTAAAAGAGAAATAATGTGGCGTTATATGTTCACAGTACCCTAAAGGTTTATAGTTGGATGTTGTTAAAGCAAGTCACTGGAATTGCCCTCGAAATCCATCTCCTGGAAGATAATATGGATCATTCAAAAAGCTAGATTTGTCTGCTATTTAGAGACAAAATGAATGAGATGGACAGACTGTTTTGTGCTCTGCAGGCAGATGGAGGTCAAACACAAGGTTGCGCATGAGAATAATGTATCAACTGGTTTCACCTGATACACATACATCAGTTAATCTTCTAGACTTTCTTCTGTACTGAATAGAACATTTACAGATGCTCTTAAGGAGCTCATTCAATGTGCTCCTTTATAAAAAAGTTTACCTCAATGCTGCAGAATATGTTTAATATGAGCAACTGTTTTAGCATTATTATTATTATTATTATTATTATTATTATTATTATTATTATTATTATTATTATTATTATTATATCTTGCTACAATAGATGAGTTGCAAAGTTTGATTGTACTGTGCTGTAATATACCATATTTTTGTTACCTCTTCCATATATTATTTTGTACATTTTCCACTGCATGTAAAAATCTTAGAAATAAAAGTGGCAGACAAGTGAAAGATTTTACTGTTTAAAAGAGCTGTTCTAAAGACAAAACTAAACAGAAGAAAAATGCCCTGAAAATTCTCACCATACTTTTTGATGTATTTTCTCGTGCCATATAAAATATCGGTTGGCATGTGATAGCATGAGCTTTAAAAAAATATTCCACATTATTAGAAAAAGTTTGGAGCTCAGTGAGATGTATTTCTGTGACAGAATATCAGCTTTATGCTTTGCTAAAAATGGAAAAAAGCAAATACTCACAGACATTTAAATGGAGCTGTATTGCTAATTTCTCATTAAATATATAGCCCATGTGAGCCTACGGACATTCAACGTTTATGAAAAAAGTTATTTCAGACATTGACAAATGAGCAGAGAGAATTTCCTGCCATGCACTTACTATGCAGTCGTTTTTGAAGACTACTCCCAAGCTTACTGCTACTGTTTGAGGTTAGGGCTTTCAAAGAGCAAGTATATTTTATTTACATAACCCCATTCTTAGACACAAAGTGCTTCACAGTAAAATTCAATTCAGAACATTTAAAAGAGAAATTAAAAACTAAAATATTATCACAGCAACATATTGTCAGTCATAGCCACCCTGAGACAGGTAAGGGTAAAATTCTTGTTTAAAAAGGAATGCCTTTTGTAGTATTTAAATCCACAGTTTTGGTCAAACACTTGGACACATCTGTCTCCCTGGGTCCTAAAGCGAGTATGAGGGACCATCAGCAGATCCGAGGATCTCGGGCTACGAGCTGGACTGTACGGTCGAATCAAGTCCCAGATGTAGGGAGGGGCCTGCCCATGTTGCACTCTGAATGTCACAATTTCATAATTTATACAATGAGCTACAGGGAGCCAGGGAGGAGAGATTAAAAAAGGGGTGATGTGGACCCTTCTGTTAGTGCGCATCAGGATCCTAGCAGTAAAGTTCTGTGCCAGCCGTAGACGGGCCAACCCTTTTTTGTTTAGACAGGTGAACTGACTCCTACAGTAGTCTAAACGTGACAGAACAAAAGCTGAATGAACGTCTGAAGTTTGTTTTTAGAGACGATCGTTCAAAGCTTAGGGATGTTACGCTGGAAGAAGCAGCTCTTTAGTAAATAATTTATATTTTATATTCAGCATTCACAAAGCAACAGCAGAAAAGAAAAATTAAACAAAAAGGCGTCATTTCACAGGAAAAAAAAAAAAAACTTCAAAGCACTTTATGCGTCATATTGGCCCTATTTATATACAATCATATAAAATTCATTCAATGTCCAATTATTTAATTCAATCCATGTCCACTACTAATATTTGGATTCAAGACAAATTACATGACAATACATTAATATCAAATACCGTAATAAAACCAGTAACAATACAGCTAAATTCAGTTGTCTAAAGCTGGAGATCATATTGTGTAAAAAAAAAAAAAAAACAATCATGGTGCCAGTTTATGCTGGACATTTACCTGAAGCTGTGCATCTTAATTTCAATGTTCTAGAGCACCTCATCCTAAACAAGTACAGGCGGAAAGTGGAAAGGAACCTCACCCATTTTGATTCACAGTAACAGACTTATTCAGAGCCAGGCTCCTGCAGCTATTTAGATCGAACACCAAAACAGACAGACTATCATAAATTTTTCCGACTTGTCGAAAATCTCTGGCACCTAATCATCTGAAAAGTGTATGCCATGTATACTGAATAGGTGCTCCGCTGTTACAGCATAGACACAACTGCGACTCTTATATCACAGCAATGACAGTGACCTGGCTTCCCCACGTTTTGATTCACCGTGTAGATTTTGACCCTTATACATCACTTGGCACATATTGATGCTCCGTGGGGGGCCGCCCTGCTTAAAAACTTCGCTGTGTAAGTTGAGAGGGTCCGATCCATCGTTGAATGTGTCATGTGACCTAAAGCAGCGCACGTCTGAACTCAGACTGCTGTAACAGCAAAACAAAACATATACGACACTTACCTGATCAATATTATTTTTGGTTCTCTGGTGTAGGATTTAATCTAGAGGGGTGAATGTGGCCTTGTCTTTAGAAGTTACTAAATTATTTTTTCAATCTGCTGGTCCTAAATGCTATTAGGTTCCAAAACATGGGAGGAGACAGTTTAATTGTGCGGGACTACAGTGTTGCCAGTGGCCTTGCGAAACCTGGAAGTTACAGGTCTGGCACCCCTAGCGGCTAAATGTTCCTAGTGGCTAAAACGCTGCTTTAGTTTGTCTAATAATGATATCAATACTTGGGGAAACTTATAGAGTAATAAAGTTATTTCCTGAAGTTGATCTTTAGACAAGAAAAAGAGTATAGGAGGTGTTTGATGTCATGTTAAAAGTATTCTGCCTGTTCTGACGCAGCAGGACAGTGAATTCCACACCATTGATTCCTATACAAATGCACTATTCAGAATAGACACATCAAAAGTGACAGATATAAATCAAAGATGTCACAGGATGTGATCTTCCACAAAATCCCTTTCTTATTCTGATATTTGAGCCACCTAAAACATTTTTATATGACTTTTATAGCAAGTACTTTGTCGCATGAACATCAGTCTCTTTTAGATTGAACGGCTAATCAAGATTTTCCACACTGCAGATGTCCACTGAAAGTTTATTGAAAGCAGTAAATACAGAAAAACACAGCAACAATCTTAAGTTTATTACAAATGTACTTGTTAAATCCTTTCAACAGGCTAAATTTACCAAATGGCTACAGCTATTGGCATGGCACAGAAGCAACAATGGTAATCAAAAATTGAGTTTGTTGTAATTAAAGAAGCAACATTCACAGGCTGTTTATGTTATACCTCAGGTGCAGATAGAATAAAACAAAACCCCCAACTTTTGTCTTCTTTAGCTGATCACATTACTGTGGAATAAAAAAAGTGATTTAACTTTAATTAGTCAGCACATATAAACGCAATAAAATGTATCAACAGGAGATTCAACTAAATTCAACCAAGGCAATTCTTTGAAACTGCAACTTTTATTACAAAAGGAACAAAGGGACACAGTAAAAAAAACAAATAACTAAAACTTACTGGGCTGACAGATGGGCAAACAGCTTATTTTTCTCAGTAAAGATGAAGGGTAAGGCACTCGCAAGGTTTGATGGACTAAAGTGACATTTCTAGGTTTGGCCACATGCTGTTATATGTGCCGCAGCTGAACACTTAATTAGCCACTGAGCCTGCAAACATGTGTTAACGGTGCACTTGTACCTTGTGAATGTTTGCCTGGTCACACTTTTGACAAGACAAGAAGCAAGACGAAATATATATTTATGCAAATTAGTCACGGAGAAAGCAGAAAGGTGGTGACGTTTACAGAGGCCAGATGCTGATAAGCTTGGTGAGGCATTATGCTCTGACAATGGCATAATGAATTTCATGCAGTCCAGTCCAAAGAGCGGTGTTGCTTAGGAAGTTACATCTACAGACTGAAATAAAAAAGTGTCATGAATCATAAACAAACTATCATCTTCATATTATATGAGGCACAACATTTTTTTACCCTTCATAACATGTGTAAATTGAGTGTTATGAACGACAGGAATTCCTTTGCTGTATGTTGGCTACTTTATGCAATATGTCATTATCCAATATGACTACTGTCATTATATCTGACTTTTGAGCCATTGTCAAATCCGTTTTGCCCATTATTCAACAGGAATTAGTGATGCAAAGGAGCACACATTTGACTGGACACAACCCTCACATTGTTTTTCTTGTTGCTCAGTTTGATCTGTTCGTTGTAAGCACATCTTTCAGCTGAATCCAGCAATGTAATGTTGAATAAGGATTAATCATGTATGTTGTTTTGTTCTCTCTCTTTCTATCTGTCATCCTCCACTGCGGCCCCTTTACAAATTGTAGCGCTGGTGATTTGGCAACGTTTCGCTTGTGCTTTTTGTGAATAACATTTGCAGACTGATCACAAAAAAGGAAAGCAGTTTGGCTGTTCTAAGATTTAAAATTTTTGAGTTTGGAACTGTGTAGTGTTGCCTAGATATAGTTCAAGATTTTTATGACTACTTACCTAATACTAATGTCCTTAATATTGCTGATTGGTCATTTCACTTATTTTTGGATGTTTCTAATTAACAAAATACAGCACACTTCCACAATTTACAATACTATTGAAACGTTCATTAACTTCAGTAACTCAAATCGCTATGTGTAACACATTATATTGATAATTACACACATACCAATGTTTTCAAACCTTTATTTCTGTTATTTGTAATGACTTTTCTGCTTACAGCTAATGAAAACATTACATTTAAGATTATAATAGTACATCAGACCAATAAAAAAAATTAAAACAGAAATGCAAAGGTTGTTCCTTGCAAAAGGTAATCTAATCTGAAATGGACCTCATCGGAACACATAACCTTATTTATTGAATAAGACTGTGTATTAGTTGTAGATACTGATAATAAGTGCAGTTCAAATCTACTTGAATGTATATTGGAATACAAATTCTGCTATAATAATTGAATATGTTTCATCGGCAGAAACATGCACTTATTAGCTATTTCATTCAAAGACAGATAAAGCATATACAGCCATTGCACGTGAGATGGGAGCTTTAAAAACGATCAAAACCAGTGAATTCTATCAAATATTCACCTCGGTCCTTCATCCTGAGCACATGTAGAGTCACTGGGGAGAGTGGAGAGGAAGAACTCTCTTTTAACAGGAAGAGATCTCGAGTAGATCCAGACACAAGGAGAGCAGCCATCTGCCCCAACCAGTTGGGGGGTCATGGCAGATGGCTGAGCTGTTTGATGTGAGAGTGCGTGAAATTCAGTTCATGCTTCCAGTGTGTGTGAGCTCCACATAGTGAAGTTCAAATCTGCATCATAATAATTGTGTTTCCTTTAAACGCAACTCTTTTGACTTCTGTCAAATGTCAAAAGTATATTTTACTTTTAAGCATGTGAAACATCAAATTTTGTATAAAACGTTTACACAGAACAGTATTCTTGTGTTTCTGGCTAGGTGTTTTCATCCATCCATCCATTTTGTAACACACCTATCCCTTGTGGGGTCGTGAGGGGTACTGGTACCTATCTCCAGCTGTCTAGTTGTTTTCATATGTTAAGGAATATATACATAATGCTTACTGGCACACAGGTAGCTAAGGAATTACCTAAAGTGCTGGTACAATCACTGCCCCCATGCTTCTGCCTGGTACAATATATATATATATTAACAAAATACAGCACACTTCCACAATTTACAATATTATTCAAATGTTCATTAACTTCAGTAACTCAAATTGCTAAGTGCAACACATTATATCAACAAGATATTTTGCCAGGCAATATATATATATATATATATATATATATATATATATGTGTGTGTGTGTGTGTGTGTATATAGTTATTTGTAAATGGTCTCATTAGCTCCTAAAGAATATTTGTATGCTTTAAGCTTTTCAGGAAGCATTTTTGGTCTATGAAATCAATGAGGGAAAAAAGGTGTGGCAACATCTCTTGTTGTGTCTGCATGTTACATGTAATTTGTGTGCATCCTGATCATCTGTCTGTCTCGTCAAAAATGTCATCATGATAACACATAATGACAATAAAGATTTTTTATTCTTGGTTGTGATACTGAGATCCACCCTGAATGCCCTGATTAGGTTACAGTTTGTGCACAAATGGGTCTAACATTTAGAAATGGATCACATCCAGGATACTTTTTGTAAAAGTCTGGACCAACAAAGTTTGTTGGGTTCCAGTTAGGATATCTATGCTATAGACTAAATGTTCTTTCAAAACAAATGAAGCTCATGTTTTACCCTTTTCTCGAAGGATTCCTCATCTGTACTACAATAAGATTTATACTGTCTTCAAAGTGAAAATTTACATAAACATGTCTTCAATGTTTTTTAATGTAACTTAGTAAAGAACATCAGGGAAACAAATACAGCGTTTAAAAAAATGCTTTTGAGCATAATCTAATCACTTTTTTTCAAACAGAAAAGGAATGGTTAATCTGCTGAAATTTCATAATCATATTATTATGTATACATTTTTAATTGTTTATAATTGTAATTGACTGATCTTATTAAAAGGACTTTCATTTGAAGAATTGTATTGATGTCTGTGGGAGGTGCAGGCTTGTTAAAAACTCTAACCAATCATTGCTCTTCACACCGAATAGCAGGGATTTGTCAGAGTTTTGTTTCTGTTCTCACTCACCTCTGTCCCTCAAGTCCCAGGGGAATCACCTTATCTATTGGTTGTCCCACATGGCAATCATTCTGACGCACTCACATAAAGCCAGTGTGCGTTCCTTGGTAGTTTTTGCTTGCTGGCTGCGCACTTCTAGTGTTTATGTATCCAGTTAGCTTAGTGGTTAGGATAGTGATTAACTTCAGTGTTAGTCTTTCATTGTAGCTCCACTGCTCTCACCGTAGAATTTAAACATGGCTGAGAGTCGCAAGAAGCAAACCACGTTCATGTTTATGAGAAGAAGGCCTCAGTTGAAAGAAATAAGACCAGAGTGGATTTGAGACATTTTCTTTTTCACACAATCCTCCTGAAGAGCAGAAGAGCAGGTAAGACGGCCTTGCGCATGCGCAGTTATTCAAAAATGGATCTAGGAAACCTCCAGAAAAATCGCTGGCCCTAGCTTTAACCTGTACACACAGTTTGGCACTTATACTTTGTACCTCTTGGGGTGTTATTGTCCCAATGGGCTCTCAGATCTGTTTAGATTTCTTTTCTGAGCTTGTGCCAGTGGCTCGCATAAATGTAAATCAGGATCAGTAGTTCAACATGATGAGCACACAGTGAAGTTCATATAACCTCAGAATTGTGTACACTGAATGGTTCTGTGTCCTGCTGCGATATCATGTTTTGCCAGGCAATATGTTTAAAAATATCTATATTCAAATGCAGTGGGATTTACTAGCAGAATGTGGCATTGTAGCCAGATGATCTGTACTTCACTTCATATTTTGATCAGCTCAAGAAAGCATTCTAAGACTGACACTGGAATAATGGTTAAGACATAGCCTCGAGGCTTATAAGCTTGTGATATTAGCTTCATGCTGAGTGAGAGGGAAAATACTCGGTGATCAGTCTTACAAACTAATCATCTGTCTGTTAGAGGACATTACATTAAAATGACAAGCTTAACAAATTGAATTAATAAAGGCATTCCAAACGGATGTCATCCAATCAACACCTGCAGTAAATAATTGGTGCGTTGTGTTTTAGTGTAAATCTAAAATAGTTTTTACTTCCAGTGCAATTTTATAACTTTTAAAAGATTTTTTAAATCTCATCAGTCACCAAAATGGGAATACAATGTTTGTGTTAGGGCTCACCCTGAAGTAAAGAGCCAGTTTAAACCTTAATTTTAAATAACATAATATATGTTATCAATCACATTTATACACAAATTGTACCTGATATTTCTGTAAATACTTGCTTAGCTGTTTCTGCTCAGACCATTTCTTCTCCAAAACAGCAATTCCTTGTATTTCTTTTTACTATACACACACATCTATCTATCTATCTATCTATCTATCTATCTATCTATCTATCTATCTATCTATCTATCTATCTATCTATCTATCTATCTATCTATCTATCTGTCTGTCTGTCTGTCTGTCTGTCTGTCTATATTTATCTATATGTGTGTGTGTGTGTGTGTGTGTGTGTGTGTGTGTGTGTGTGTGTGTGTGTGTGTGTGTGTGTGTGTGTGTGTGTGTTTGTAACAAACATCCAAGGCTCCATTTCATTATGGTAACAGACAATGACAATAAAGATGTTTGATTCTTGATTATCTCTAAACTTTTAGGCAACTTTGGGGTTTGAAAACACACAAAAAAAGTTTTAGAACCCAAGTTATTACGCAGTATTCAGAACCGCCATCCCCGTGTGTTTGTTTCGAGATCACATGAGCAACATAAAATCTTCTGGGGTTTTGCGGGATGGGTTTCTCTTGCCAAACAAATTAGACAAATTTTTGTTGCTTTATATAGCAACCTTTTATTCATCACCCCTATTTGTTAGGACTGGTTTTCCGACACACATTGCTTCATTAGCACATCAGCCCCTTTTTTTTATGTCTGTGAAACTCTGTTGTAAATATTTAATCAGAACCAAACCAACAGAAAACGAGGAGAAATTACCACTGAGCTGAAAATAGCACTTTGTGCTTTACCTCCAATTTTAAAGGTCACAAATGCACAAATGAACCCATAGCAACAGGACTAACAGATTACTCTGTGTTTGACACTCACATAAAGAGACATAAGACCCAACAAGAGGGTGTTAGAAAGGGAGAGGTGAGCTTGAGCAGGTTTCTCTCCTCACCTTGCTCTGCCTTTGTCATAATCAGAATCTCAGTCAGGAGGATATACAGTGTAAGCTTTGTCGTGAGAAGAATACAATAATGCATCAATAGTGACAAGCAAGGCATTTTGGATCCCTAACATGGTCCAATCGTTTGCCATTATCTGTCTGACTTCATCACAGGACCCAGCCTATGATCCTGGGCTGTTTATTACAATTAATCCAAATGCTAATGGCCTTGGCTGGATGCTGCAGGAAAAGAGCCTGTGTTGTCAGTGGCTCCGCCAATGTCTGAAGTCGAAAGCCAAGAATTTGCCCTGACTTTTAGCAGGGCACATGGCTCCTTGTGGAAAGCCGCAGCCACATGATCTGTGCATAAAAACTAGTTCTGATGACAGATCTATATATATATATATATATATATATATATATATATATATATATATATATATATATATAAAGATTTTAACATATCTGAAGAGACGATTAGCCAGTGAAGGACAAATCTTAATTTTGTCCGTCACTGGCAGGGATGGGTTCGTACTGATTAGTTGTGGCTGGACAGTTAATCTTATTTTACACAGTTTCCCATCTCAACATGTTGGTGTATCTAAAACATATTACATGGGCCTTAACGAGAAGATATGAGGCAGATTTTGTGGAACATTACATTCTGTCACATCTATGAAGTATGTGTAGCTTTTGATGCACTTCCATTTTGTACAGTAAGTGTGTGCTGGAATGAAAGATGTAAAATTAAGACAGAATCAGGGTGAGATATGCTACATTTACCTAAAAGCTCTCTTTTATACACAGATAATATTGATGAAAAGTCAATACTCTCAATAGGTCAAATAGTCATTGATTGAATTAATTAGATAGTACGTCAAGTTTATGACCCGCTCTCAGCATCTTGACATAAGTGAATTTCACTACTAAACATCTGCATAGTGTAGCACAAGATGAAGTGATGGTATTATTGGATTGTTGCTTTGGTTCTTGAGTAATACTTGCATGGATTTTCTAGCAATGGTGCATATGTGGGGTTTATATGGTATGTCAGAAGTGTCAGAGATCAGAACTTTTAGATGCAAACAGCATGTGGCCAAATATCGTATATATGAAAAAAGCAACAACGTTGTCCATAAAGACACACACATATAACTGTGTATAATTTTCAGGCAATTAATGAACATTCAGAAATGCATCACAATATGTTTTCAGATGGCATCTTTTCACCACTGGTCCATCTTCTACTTATTTTTTCGCTTACTCTTTTTCCTTATTGCATTATTGTTCTTTGTGCCATATTTTTTTTAATTTAGTTCATATGTACACAATCTGAGCAACTGCAATGACAATAGTTGCTTCTGGGATTTTTATATTAGTCCCCTCCTTGCAACAAGAATGATAAAGACTTACTTATTATGTTTATTTTTGAAGGAGTTTCTGAAATACTGTGAATTTCAAAACTCTAGAATTACTCTAGAATTTCTAACATAAAGCCAAAATAAACTTAACTTTTATACTGAATTAACTTACTAGGAATTTTGTTGCTCCGGGCGCGGGCTGCCTAACATGAATGCACTTCTAGTTTAGACATTACAGGCAGGCAGTCTTGTAGACAGCTCAGGGATCCGATCAGGTAGTGACACAGTGTACCGTAATGCTCTGAATATCCATTGAACGGAGCGGCTTCGTTGCTAACCAAAGTCCTACTTACACATTTTAAGATATTTTTGCACCACATAGAATAAGCACAACTTTAATCACATATAAGGTGCACTGGACTTATAGTCCGAACAATACAGTATAAGGGGTTTTAAAGTGGTCCCAATATTAGGCTCAAAGATATAAAAAACAGGCATCTTTGTTTTCATTTTCCACCTTTATACACACAGTGTGCTGTAATTTTCTTGCATAATGCAGGTGATATTTTTGCTAAACTGGATTTTAATATTTCATAAAAGTGGTACCCTTAGAGGAATATGCCAAAGCAGTCCATTAATGAGTAGTTATGAAGTTGAAATTGATGTAATCTGCCTTGTCCATTTCTTTTTCACTAAAGTTATTAGTAGACAAGAGTAGACTGAATGAGTGAATTACCTTTGAGAGAAGTGTTATTCAGTATTCAGTGGTAGTTCTGATTTCCATGTTAATCGTCATATTTGGAGAGTGCTTGCTTCTGCTGCCATCAGATCTAAACTAAAATAAACAAAGTTCTCTTCTCCATGAAAGAGAATAACTGAATAAACAAACTAAGCCCTACAGCTGGTGTTTGGTGTACTGAAAAGGAAATCATCATTAATCATCACAGTCTTCATTTGATTATTAGCAATGGTTTTGAAAAAAAAAAAACCACACAAATGAATTACTGGTAAAATAGACACGCTGGCTTGTGATACGTGATTATTGCACTGCTCTCTGTGTAACATGACTCGATTTTACAAAGCCTGGCCAGTGATCTATTTTTGGCCCAGTATAAATTGAAAAATGCAGATGAGGCATCATTAAAGACTTATCTGTGATGAAATTGTCTCGTGTGGCCAGTATGCAATTCTTCCTTCATTTGTCCAATTTGAGAGAAAAAATAGGGCTCATCAAGCATATGTCAAATTCATTACCATTCACTGTAGATGAACAAAGTATGGGTCTCCACAGTAAAATGACAGTTTAAACAATGGCAATGAAAGTCAGTGCCATTATTCATTGTCCTCCTGAATTACGACCAGCCTTCAGTTCATTGTTTTAGAGGTCACGACATACATGTTTATCTAATAGTACAGGCTCTAGTAAATTTGTTGTCTTTAAGTTTTAAACATACATTTTTTCTTGACCGCCAAAATATGGTATATGTTAGAGCAAGTGGTGGTTTTGCTATATTAAGCGGTCCAATTGGGTCAAAGAAAACTGGATATCTGCTTGTATTCCATATCCAGGCTCTGACTCGGTCCAGACACAGGAGTCCACATATTTGCCCACCGTTACTCAATAGTTTCTCCACTGCAAATACACACAAAAAAGGTCCAGTGAGCATTGGTGAAGCACTGATAACAGGCCAATCTGCACCATGAGTGTGACCAACACAACTGTCAAGATGTTGTCAAGTGCTGTTAAACTGTGCTTGGGATATTTTAATTGGGCAGTGCTTGCTGTGGCAACTAAGCAACAAATGGAACCATTTCAGTTTTACTTATCCAGACCTAAAACCCAATCATAACAGGTTTGAATGGCTACTTCTGTGTAGCCTTTAAATATCATTAGATTCAGGCCAAGTAGATGCAGAAAAACAAATCCCCTCCCACATGTAAACTGGTTAGAGCTGAAAGGTGAGGTTACAGCTCTGGTCACTGAGCTCTCTGAGCAATGTGATTTTTTTTTTTAGATTTCTTTTAAAATATGTGACAGTATGTGCAAGGAGAGGGTCAGAAGGTTCTCTCCTCTCATGTAATTCTAAAAATGGAAATGGAAATGTACTGCTTCAACATGTAAGAAAGATCTACTGATATCTGATATGTAATCACATTATCAGACCCAGGAACCATTTAGTCTAACACAAAATAAATACTAATATGTGAACACACAAAAATCAGGTTTTAAGGTTGAAATGACACATCACAACGCACAAGTATTTACTAAAAGTTCTTCTTTTTGCCATATATTTTCCAACTCTTCAATTTAATATTAGCATTGTCAGCGTAAATTCATCAGCTCCCCCCTTTTCCTTGCTGAGGCATCGGAACATGGCAGCTAACACCTTCGTGTGTCTCATTTAAGTCCAGCAACTCTACAGTAACAACATACGGGCCGAGCTCCAATTGGTCCCTAAAGCAGATGAGACTCTTCATTACGGTTATGATCACTTAAGAAAGATATGATCGGTTGGTTTCACTTTGATTCAGACAACTGGTCTCAGGGTTAGCATTGCAAGGCCCTCCGATGAAGGAGTATCAATCACTGAGCTGATGCACTCCATTTGTCAGCCTAGCAACAGAGCAGAATGAATTCTGATAGGATGATAGAAAGTTGCTGCCTTCAAAGAACACTGGGAGTGTCAACATTTACCAAGCAGTCTTTTTGCTTTTTTTTTATTTATTTAAATGAACATGCTTTCAGAATCTGCAGAAAAAAAATGAACAGATTACATTTACCTAACATAAAGGACTAGACCAGTTAAAGTGTTGTAACCCGGCACTTTGTGTCGCTGTTTATTCCCTGCAGAAAACCACGGGATGCCATAATTATAGTAAAAATGTCCTTCGGTTCTACTTTCTATGGATATTAAACCAACATAAAATCACGTAGGTTCTGTATATGCCAGCTTTACAGCTTTTATAACACTGTTTTTGAATAGCTGATTCTAAACCCAAATACGTGCTCCCCTTGGCAGACTGTCCCCCATAAAAAACTAAAGATTTTTTTCCCATAAAAACAAAGGCCATCTGTTGGGATTTGACATGAAAACAAGAACTGTGAACCCGTTTATGAGACATTTTATGTGGCTATTTGTTAGATGGACCACCACCTCTTTTTTAAGTCCTCCTCCTTGTTTGTTTCTTCTTTCCCCCACTCGCAATTATTCTATATATGTAACAAGACTAGCTATTTAGTCCATAACCAGATGATAAAACATAATAAGTGAGGTTAGGGTGTGATGCTTGGTTCAACTGAGAAAAATGTACTACCAAGTAATAATTTCTACTAGACCTAGAAAAGTTGAATGATATGTAAATGGCATGGTTGCTGTATTGTTCTGACATATACATATCCGTCTGTGAACTGGTATGAATTTGTATACCTTTACATCTCTGATGTATTGTTTTGTTATTGTCTGTCAACTACTTTTAACATTTCTCTTTCCATGAAAACACAGCTTAATGCCTTTTCTTTGTAAGCTATAGATACATGCAACACTTCCAGGTCACACTGCATTACCTTTTTTTTTAAATCCATTAAAAGGCCAAATTTAAGTTGTAAGTTCCCTCTAAACAGGGTTATATTCTTAAGTTACTCTTTGCTTCAAGCCTGAACATTTCAAAAATGTTGAGTCTACAAATCTGTTCAATTTTAGTGTATGTTGAAAGCTTGCAACAATAATATGTATTTAAATGGACAAAAAAATGTATTCGCTTTAGCTGAAAAGAAGAAGAAAAATATTCCTGACTTGTACAAACTAATATGAATTCTGAATACTTTCTACATGATGGTGAATTATAAAAATGGATAGAAAATTGTTGCTGTTTTGACCTTGCTTGCTTGTAAGAAATTCAGTTCTACGTTTTGCCTCATCTTGATACTGTAGGTACAACTTTACCCTTAATATAAACCATATAAACATGATGTGTTGCAAACCTTCAGAGCAGACCTACAAAAAAAAAAGGTCTTATGGGGCAGATTCAGCCCTGTGGCATTTCTGGATAAGTACCCCTTCAAATACCATTTTAATGGCATTTCTGCTCCATTATACAGTTCACAGTACCAAAAAAAGAGATAGTGTGACAAGCAGTCAAGGTCTTGGACAGGATTTAAATAGAAAATTCCACAGTTGCATTCCACACGTTATGCAGCTGATCTGTTAAGACAGTTTAGAGAAAGAAACTCAACCCGAATTTACCTGTGGCCCCTTTAGACTCTGCAAAACACTGCCAAGCGTCATATTTACACCGATAATTATGTGCATTATTCATCTACTCTGTTGTTATTTTAATCATTATCCTTCAAGGCTCTTGTCTTTGTGGATTATAAAACTAAATAGCCCTAAAGTCAGACTGTTTTTTTATTATTTACTCATGTAGTATTCTAATTTATTTGCCCTCTTTAGTACATCTCATACTGAAGTTACCGCTCTGAGCAAATCTTGTATTTCTTGCAAGAGGACGAGCAACAACCCCAGGTAAGAACTTGAGCTGCAAACAAGAATCAAATAAATTGCAACATTAAATATTTGGTTGGAGAAGAGCCAGTAGCTTAGGAGGAAAAACGTGGCTGTCAATCAATCTGGATTTCAGGAATTTGGGATATATTTTCTCCTTCCCAAGCTGCACTTTATTATTAGCAGTACACAGATGTTAAAAATAGTAATTATAGTGTGAAAATGTTTTTTAATGGAAATTACTAAATAAGTTTGTAAATTAACAACCTGCCGTGAAACTGCAGACTTTTATTTTAGGTGAACTTAAGTTAAATAATGATTACACAATTGACCTGCAACTGACACAAGTGTTCACTATTAAATGTGTGTGTGTGTGTGTGTGTGTGTGTGTGTGTGTGTGTGTGTGTGTGTGTGTGTGTGTGCGTGCACATGTGCGCGTGTGTGTGTACATGATTTTAATCTTATTTTTTTTTCTTAAAAAAATAGAACAAACAAGGAAATCATTCAAATAAACGTTGTTTTTCTTTGACAGAAAAATAGTTAACAAACCAAGATGAATTTCTCTTTTAGGCTTGAAGTGCAAACCTTAAAATATGGCAAAAATAAATAAAAGGTTCCTCTTGAACAAAGACGAGTGTCCCTATTGTAATCAATAGTGCAATAACTTGCCTTTTCACAAACCTCACTTGTTGCGAGAGGGGTCTGAAAAGTCCCCAAATATGATGAAAAAGTTGCTACATAGGAAACACCGGATGTCGTCTGTAGTTTCCCTTCACTACCGAGAGCAGTGCAGCGCAGTAGCCACCAGTAGCGTGAGAAACTAGCAGCTTCGCAGCGAGACAGACAGGAGCTGGAAATGTGGGTTTTTCAAAATAAAGTACATTTTAACATCTCATGACATTTAAATTAATTTGAAACTCTGATTATGATTAGAATAAGTGTGCAAATCTACAGTAGCTATGCCACATCTTATGATTTACAATGTGTTTCAGAAGGAGTGGCGGCTTTTATTTTGGTGTGGCAGTGCGCCACGATGTAGCGAAAACGCTCTTCTTAGGGTGCACATCCACAATATATTTTCCTAAGCACATATCCAACATTGGATGTTTTTACCAAAACAATTTCCCCTTTTAGGACTGATATAGTTACCTGGACGCCCAAGGGGGGCACTGGGATTTTTTAATGTAATAATAATAATAATAATAATAATAATAATAATAATAATACACAAATTAAATCTTCTTAAATTGCAAATTTTAATTAATCAGGAAAATTGGTATATTGCCCAGCCCTACTGACATAAAGTTTTGGTGTGGTCCACCTATTTTTTCTCCATTGTAGCTACATAAGAAATCTTAATTTTCCCAAATAACAGAGTTAAGTGATAGCTGGGAGTTCTCCTTGTTTTAGTGTCCTTTATTTTAAGTTGCAATACTGAACGTAGTTTCATGTACCTAGTTTGGTAATAAACTAGAACAGGCAGGAGACCCAAAATTAAAAGCAGACAGTGTTGCGTTTTAAGAAGTTTTTAAAAGGTGAAGACCATGGTGACAGTCAAAGATCCTCTTTAGGCGCAAGCTGGAGTAGTACATGTGTACCTTGAATTGAATGGACTTTACCGGATATTTCTGGTAAAAATACATGTAGCCTACCGTTATATCACTAATCTGCTGTGATCTTTTTAATCAGTGGGTTCAGTAACATCTTCCAGATTAGTTTGACCATGATAGAAAGTCTTTATAATCCTATTTTAAGCCTAAATAGAGAAAGCAAATGATGCGTATATACGTTACCTCAATGCTAGTGAAAGAAAAACCTGCTTCACTATTATCAGCTGCAGAATGACTGTTAATATTTTGGACCAGTATTTCTGTTGAAGCACATTTAAGAAATGAATACCAATACTTCAGAGTATACCAAGATGGAGGGTGAAACAATGTCCCCAGTGATTTTGATAACTTAAATAGTCCATTTTCACTGTCGACTAGGCAAGTAAAAGAAAAAAATAAAGAATATAGAGCAATAAAAAGAGAAAAAGGCGCCTGTCTTTTCACTGCACAGGTGTTCTTTGAGACAGGGTCAGGTTGAAAGAGACTTCAGCACATTAAGCATGTTAACAAGTGGCAAAGCACAGGAGTCTGGGTACCTGGGGCGTAACAACAAAGGTGTGATTGAGGGTTTTGCTGACGGAGCTTGGTACAAAAGGAGCTGAGCTTTACCAATACAGAGGCATGGAAAAATGACCCTGAAGAAACTGCCACACTTGTAACAGCATAATAAAATACAATTTCCTTAAATACAAAAGCAAATCCATCCATCTTCCAACACGCCTATCCCTTGTGGGATAGCGAGGGGTGCTGGTGCCTATCTCCAGCTGTATACCCTGGTCGCCAGTCTGTCGCAGGGCAACACAGAGACAAACAGGACAAACAACCATTCCCACACACACTCACACTTTAGGAAAATTTAGAGAGGCCAATTAACCTAACAGTCATGTTTTTGGGCTGTGGGAGGAAGCCAGAGTACCCGGAAAGAACCCATACATGCACAGGGAGAACATGCAAACTCAATGCAGAAAGACCCAGGGGTGTACTCGAACCCAGGACCTTCTTGCTGCATGGCAAACACACTACTCAGTGTGCAGCCCTAAAAGCAAATCCAAATAGCATTAAAAAAGTAAAAAAAAATATATAATAAACCCCTGGAATACTGGGAATTTAAACAAATGTACACACAAAAACATACATGATACATGCACATTTACTCATAGTAATAAGAATGTCCTCAAAAGCCAGACTTGCAGAAGATTTGTGCACTACATTATTTTATTTTTGCTCTCTGCTGACAAGTTACCAATTTAGAAAAGGCACATTTAATAGATGTGATCCAAAGTGTGGTTTTGAACACTCTGCACTTGGTACTTGTAGCTATTAGAACCAACATTTATTACTGTCTTGTGGAAGAATGCATCAAATACTTTATGTTAACTAGATAATTATCTCAGTGAGGATGGAGGATAAAAAACTATAATTTCAAAATGCTTTTCTTGTCACTCTTGTGAAAGGCCACAGCTGCCCACATTTATTTTTATCAACTGGGGGTGAGGACCTCTATTAACCTTGGCTCATTTCAGTCCTTCTTCAGACTGGATTTATTTGTGTCACTAGAGATAATATCCATTTCAGTACAGTCTAATGTGGCACAGTTCACAGAAAGGAATGTAAATGGGGTGCAGATTAGAGTTGCATTTGTACTTAAAATGCTAATAAGTGTAATTATAAATTTGATATGCAATTCATGCAGATTAAAGAGAGGATCATTGCTGTGTCCCTGTGATGTGTAAACATATGTACCACATTTTGGTTTGGTAATTTATCAGTTTAAAGAAAAAAAGATTTAGTAATCTTGACTTTGCAGGAGGGCGTGCAAGCCTCCGGTAGCTGAAAACATTTATGTTTGAAAATGAACATAACCTCCTGATGTGCTGTAGATTTTGCCTCTGCAAGTTTGAAGCCATATCAGCATGCTGCCATCTGTCAACTTGTCCATCCTGTACTTGAAACATCTTTTTTTGTATGCACTCTGCACACTGCAGAGATACAAGGGTCATGAAATGGAGCTGAATCCAAATCTGTTCAATGATAAACTACAGAATGGGTTATGAACATTATGTTTAACCTTAGCAAGGTCACAAACCATGCAAGTATTTGTGATTATAGTTATTGTTTTACACTGAAAGTGTTACGACACCAGTGTTCTATCGCTAAAATCTCGGTAGATGGTTTTGGCTTCGAGTCTACGGAAAATAAATGAAAAGTGTTTTAACATCACTTATCTGAACATTGCTTGGAACAGTTAGTTATGACAAACAATAACGTCTTCTCTCTCACCCCACCGGTGAACACCTGTTCGACTTCTGTTAACACTTTGTACAAAGATTAATAAGAAAGCGTTGTGCTCACGCTCACCAACCTGTTTCATTTCCCTCTTTAAACTTCCTATTGATAAATGAGTTGTAGCCGTTGTGTTCCAATAGCACTACATATTGTAATTTGTACATTATAAAACCTGTTTGATTATAATTAAATGTGTGGTATTAAATCCAACTTACAACACTCAGCTATTAGAAAAAATGCCAGTTTAGAATGCACTGCCAGGCTATCTCCCCTAAAGTGTTCTTTTTTTCATACATTTTCTATAATATTCTGCCTCATGAAAAGCAACAGTAACAATAAAGGGAAACGTTTCAGATAATGTACTGTTCTGTGATAAATCAAAAAGTGGCCTCTTTAACATTTATGAACTGCTTCAGCAGGTAATTAAGTGGTGTTTGTCAGGTCTTTCGCTGAGGCCATATGAATAGATGTTTACGCCTTGTAACCGGGTTGTAAATCATTGTCCTGCAACTTCTGTGTAGGATGGCTCTTAGCCTCAGGATTAGCAGTAACAACATCTGACACTGCATCCTCAAACGAAAACAGAGTGAGCAATGCTTCCCAGAACTTCTAAGCTGTTAATTTAAGATGATTTGTTAAGGAATCTAAATAGAAATACTTCCTTTAGTGTTGGGTTGGCTGAGTAGGGGATATTGTTGGGCTTCTTAAACCAAGCCCAACAATATTGATTTAAATGTGGGTGATTTAATGTGGGTGACATGATTTATTACAAATAGATAAAGGGGAACATAAGTAGCAGAAATGGGAGATATATTGTCCGTCAGCTTTTGATCCCTTCAAAAACAAAGTTTCCCAGAAGTAAACACTGATTAAAAGAAGTACTTTGACTTTTAAGCTGCGTTATTGGCATATTATATAATAGCACAGAGCTCTGTATTTCCCAGCATCTAAACTGAAAAGGTTGTTTGCGTCACTATAGTCCACAATCAATTTATATTAATATGCATGAAGGAGAGCTGCCAGACCTAAGCCTATAGATAGTTTTTAATATACTGTTCTTATAAATGTTTTCTGGTAGCCTTCGGGATGAAAGGCTGTGTTGACTATGAAAAAAGAACAGTAAAACAGATGTATAATTTTTTTTTTACGACTTGTCAGACATTCCACAGTTTTGGTGTATAATCCATCTGGGCTGGTACAACACATGTTTGGTAGTGAAATCATAGAGTTAAGTTTGTAACATGATAGACTTGATAGATAAAGGTACACAACTTTCTGAAATATATAGAAGAATAATGAAACCTCAGGGTGTATAATGCAGTAACATTAAATTAAAATAAATTAAATTTGATATTTTTGATGACATTTGAACTTAAAAATATCCAAAACCCTGATTAAAAATCTCTGGATGAACACAGATTACATCCATGAAGCAAATATGTGTTATTTTAAATCTATGTGACAGTGACATTCATTGAATATTTATTAGGGTCATCTTTCATGAGATTTGAGTCTGGAGAGATCTAATATTTTTATGATTTTACAAAGAATAGTCGATATGTTGGTGAGGCTATACAGGGAAATCAATATAGCTCTCTATTCACTGCAATTCCTTTCTACAAAATTGTGATTTTCAAGCTTAGTCATCTTAACGATGCACGTAACTCAGGGGGTGTTTTGTTTCAGCTCTTAATGTGGTCAGATGGCTTGTGGGAAATTTGACACATGGCAGGCACAGGTACACCAACAGAACACAAATTGATTATTTTGAGTAGGCGAGGTTGCAAAACACTGAGGCAAATGGCAACCGGAAAGGCGTCTTAAAGCGGCCCTGTTATTGTCAGTCTGCTTGAAGTGAAACAACTCATTCTAATAGTCTTGCCGTCTCCAAATTGATAATCCAGCTACCAGCAGGTTTCTCCCACAGACCAAAGTGGTGCACCAGCAGGATAGTTAACCAGTAATCAAGTCACATCCGTCAGACAATTTTAAATTCTCCACCTCACACATCAGCCCTCCCTCTCTGTTGCCTGGCTTAACTCATCCTCTTGTGTTTTATGTGAGTGACACTTGGAAGTCGAGAAGAGGCTTCACTGATTGCCCTTGATGTGAATCAGTTTCAAATGCCGGTTTGTTGCCAGTTTTCAACTTATTAGCTACTGGTTGGCTGAGAAAAAAAAAAAAAAAAGAAACAGCAACATTATGAGTCATCAGCTGTTCATAGCATTTACATGTACAAATATTCCACAACTTGCATTTTTTTATTTCCTTTACCCAAACATTTTTGTGAAATTGGTTTATATAATATCAGGTCATTTCCTTGAACTTTGATCAACTTACAAGCAAAAATGGGCCAAAAGACAATAGATGCAACAAGCTGCTGGGTCTTTCACCTCTCGGTGAAGTTTGACACATTTTAGTGAAAAGGACTTCAGTTGAAGTGAATAGTAAAATAAAAAATGCCCCATTTATTGAGTTCTTGTGTCAAAATGGACTTCTTGTATGGAACATTCCAACAATTTGTGCATGGGCCAGATATTATCGTTGGATATAGTCAAATGGCATACACTTCAATTTGAATTCACCTCATTAGGAAATGCTTGAAAAAGTGACAGCAACAGATCAGCTGCTGCAAGCCGTGGTCGGATGTTTGAGGTTCAGATTGAGCTAATCTCTAAAAGTTAATCTCTAAAATACATATGCATGTATACGTTGAATGTTTATGTGACAAGGGTTTTGGTTCATGAAGCTTCCTAGTTTCAGTTTGCATGCAGAATAATTAATACCAATAGAAGCAAAGAGGCTTTGGCTGTATCCTTGAAGCCTGTAGGATGAAGATATCCAGAATATATTCACAGATGAGGATTTAAAAGCATGTTTAATTGTTATTTACTTATTTGCAATATAAATGGTAGTAGCATTGCGAGGAGGCAGTTTTTGCCTGAATATCTATCCAGTGACAAAATTGATCTATGCAAAGTGAAACAATATCGACCATTGTCCTCCTTTTTAGTGGTTCCAAGACTGAGAGTTAGGTAGATAAATGTTGATTACATGGAACACTAACAACAACAGTGTTGCATGTTGAAGTGTGTTTGTCATTTAGATAATAAAGTGAGTCTCTTTGTCATGACACACATATGCATTTCAAAAAGAATCATTTTGTTACTCGTGGCAGAGATTCTTCACCAACCAACTGTGATAACTCCTGAGGGAATTGGAAATCCGTGCAGCAATCCACATTTAACAACAGCTGAGTGTTTACGGATTAAAGGTTTAGACAGTCATTTTAATCCTTTAGTCATTTTGTCATGCGCAACAATTTATTTTTGTCTGTGATGTGCATCCACTGGACAAAATCGAATAGGTTAATAAATAATAGCACAAAGTTACAAGACTTGGAGCCTTTTGCTCAAACCAGGTTTGTCCTGGGTTTAAATCCCAGGAGTCTGGGTGGAGTTTGCATGTTCTCTGTGTTTTTGTTGGTTTTCTCTGAGTTCCTCTCCCACAGCCCATAAATGTGCATGGTAGAGCAATTGGAATTTCTAAATTGTCTTAAGAAGTTTGTGTGAGCAACCCTGCAAGGTTTAAATGCATATAAAGAATGGATAAGCCTGGAATTATTCTTGGCAGAAGCTTTCAGTCAAAAACCCATTAATTCTCTAGAATAATCATAATCCAATAATCTTTTCTGGCGTAACAATGCTATAAGTGTACTTATTTACACTACTGCAGATGTATGTATTTTGCATGTCTCATTGCTGACGTACTTGGTTATTTCCCTCTTCAGTTTCTCATGGGTCTCGTGCTATCTGCTTTAAAACTGTGTGATTGAGAGGGAGACAGATGCGGAGAGGCGGAGCCATTTAGCCTGCAAGCTTGGCGCTCCTCGGCTGGCTACCAGGCTGCATCAGCAGTGAGAGCGCCAGGCGTCGGCCGAGCTCCAACTTCTCTAGAGCGGCCACTGGTGCCCGGGACAGACCACTCCTTCGCCCGGCTGTTTTCAGTCACCGAGTTAAAATTAACACCTTTATATGAGGTCTTTTGCCTCAGCCATGACGGGAGTGAGGAGAAAACTCAAATCAAAACCATTTTAACCGCAGTGAAATTATTTTTATAGGTTTTATTTCATGCTGAATCGGTTTGACCCAGATTATTGTTGTCCTTAATATTAATGTCATTGCTCTACAGTTTTTCTGGATATCCTCTGAGAAAACCTTCTCCTTTCCTCTCACCCCTCGGCCAATCATCAAAGAGAGGGGTGTACACTCAAACCCTCTCTCAAGTCAGAACAGTTTGACCCTTCTCTTAAGCAGAGCTGGAGGAACCCAGGCTGGCACTGAAAAGAAAAACTGCTCCTGAAACACTTGAAAGTGAGCCGAGAGGTTTGGTGCCCGGCCAATACGAGCCGGAGGCCTTATATTTCACTTACATGTTCTTATGCTTGCTGGTTTTGTTATCTTCAACTAGAAAATATGAAAAATACAAGACAAGCATGTAGGAGCTTAGCCATGTAAATATGTCGAGAATGCATGATATTTCCATATTTTCTGGGTCATATCTGTTGCTGAATTGTCCAAAATAACTAAAAAGAAAGCTTGAATACACACTATCAAAAGCTTCTCAAGAAATTGGTAAACTCTCCCATATGCTTAATAACAACAGCGCTCCAACTGCAGGTTGCTCAAGTGGGAGCCACTAGACTTGACAAAGACTCTTGGATAGGTGTAGAAGCGTTTTCAGAAAAACTGGACGAAAGTCTGGTTGCCTCCAATTTAAGCCTGTTTGCTGTTGCCATGACCCGGATAACAGAGAATTTGCACAGGTCTGTCCATGTCCTTGTACCGATTTAAATCAGTTAATCCTAACATTACTGCTCTGCAGCAGTTTAATACTTTTCATTTGGATGTGTGGTACCATTTGCTTGATAGCAGCAGTTCAAGTTGTGTCTCTAACGATATTTAGTGCCGTGTCCGTGCAGCAGGTCTGCAACAGGTGCTGGACAGATAGTGGAAGCACTGCAGTGACCTTCTCAGCTCCCCTCTTTATCTTCTGAAGGCTCTGTCCATATTGCAGCTTGAGCACCACTTTGAGAGACAGTACATGAAAATGTTCTCTACCACAACTCTGTAGAACGCAGTGAAGATGCTAGCATGGATTGATTTGTTTCAGTTTCCTCAGAATGTCCATTTTGTTACAATCCAGACCATGTTCTTTGACCAGGTTGAGGTCAGAGATCTCCACTCTTAGTAATTTAATCCTGTCCATACTCCCTCCTGCACAGTTGCTGATGCTGAGGGTTGTGTTCTTAGGTCAAGACCTTGAGAAGTTGATGATCATCTCAATCAACTGTCCACATCGGGGCCTCTGTAGCAGCCCTCTAGCTATGTATCATTCCCATGAATGAGTCTTATTGTGGTATCATCTGCAATTTTAGTGTTTAGGATTTCCTCACGTGGAGATGCTGAATCAAAATTGTTCTCACTGTCCAGTACAAAAATGGCATCAAGTAAGTTGATGTCACAATGGAGATTATCATTACTTTAGTGAGCAAAGTGGCTAAAATGAACAATTATATCCAAGATAGAAAACTGAAAAATACAGTAAAACTCAAGACTACATAAGTTTAGACTTGTTTTGGTACAAGAAGGCATTTTTTTTCCACTCACCAGCTGTACGTATATTCTTTTTTGTGGTGTGTGTGTGTTATCATGTGAATCCACAGGAAAGTGAAGGGAGTTATTATTTTTAATAATAATATCTACTGTACATCTAAAGAGATATGGAGAATTAAAGACAAAGGCACAGACAGTGCCACCTACTTACGCATGAAAAAGTCTGCAAATAATCCTGGAATTCTTACCCTCGAATTAATACGCTAAATCTCCCATGATTAAAACTTACAAAATATGAGTGAAGAAGAACTCACTTCCAGGAATAAAATCTAAAAGAATCTTGTAAAATGTTTGTACTTTATTTAGCCCCTTTAGCTTTACAGTGTATCAACTTGGTAAAATGTGTTTGCTTAGGCAGTTTACAGTTCAAATATGCAGCAAATTAACTTTTACTCTCGATGTGCCTTTTTTTCTTAAACAAGAAAGAAAAAAATAAGATTAAATATATCAGTCCCCTTGGTTAAACTGGTTTGTATTTGCTTAATTTAATCAGTCAGAATCATAAAATACCTGAACCTAAATTTCTCTGCATTCAATAACAAATTAGTCCAGCTTTTATTATTTGGTATTATTGCATCTATTTAAGTTTTTCAGCATACGAAAGGCACAAATTGCCATCCATTACCCATTTTTTCCTAAAGGAATTGGAATCAAATTGTCAAATCAAAGAAGCACCATTTTAACTCCCCATTAAACTAGTATGGCATAAGTGCGAAATGACAAAAGTTGTTTTTTTCTTAATGTAAAAACATCTTAAAAAAGTTGTAAATATTGCACACCATGCATATTCACAGGAGGAACACAAATTACTGAAATATGATTTAATTGTGCAGAAAAATTAAAGATAATATTTCAAGGTCTGTCTTTTGTGAGTAAACATGTGTCTAAAATTTTAGGACAATAAGTCAAGGGAATGTCTAAAACTAATATCCCGACATGCTGAGATGTTCAATATCTCACTACTGCGCTGACCTTTATTAACAAAACAAAATTGGCTTCCTCTTCACCAGTTGTTTCATCATATCCCCTGACTAAACAATTAAGGCAGATTTAGTGTCAGACATCCCCTGACATGCATGCAATTAATATTCCCTGCTGTCTGCCTTGTTTATACAACAGTTGGTAAACATGACTGACTTTTGTTGTAGATGCTCTATGGTTGTGGTCATGCTCTGCTAGAAGAATATATTAATTTGCTGACAGGCCTTGGGCAGCCCTCCTTATTAAAAGTATTTATTTGTCCAGTTCCAACAGGATAATTAATCCAGCCTGAAATTGGAAGCACAGCCTAAACCACTGGCTGCCAAAAATCTGCTTGATGGCAAATAGTCCTTTTATGCTCAGCAGTATTTTTTAGGGTACAGCTCTATAAAAGTTTAGATATTCAACTTTGATAATCCAAAAAGTGGTATGGTAAATTACCCTATTCTCATTGGCATCACAGCCATTGTTTTCATCTAATAGCGCAACCTTTGAAACTTCTTTCATCAGGAGTTTACAGTAAATGAATGAAGGCCTGCTGGGTCTTGGACAAAATTCATCTTTGCATCTGCAAGCTGTCTCTTGGCAGCGTCTTTCCTACACCGCTGCAGTTTTTGTTTGTGTCCATAGTCACTGGAAGCCTGTCCCAGGCTTGATGTCGATGCCCTTCCTTCCTGTGGCGCCTCCCACAATTTGACTACAGACAACTCCTACCTCCACTTCTTTGCATACTCACATGCAAACACATATTGACAAGATATCCTCCCTCTGGCTGTATTTTTAGATACCCTTTGCAAGTATAAAGTTGGATTGTGTCATATAGATTTGTCAAGGTCTCAGAAACATCCTTCAAAGAATATTGGTTCGCATTGATATACACATACTCACTGCTTCGTTTTTAGCTGTTGTGGTCTGATCCATCATACAAACTTCAACTTCAATCATATCCTAAAGGTGCTCTATTGGATCCAGATCTGGTGACTGGAGGCAGTTGGACTACAACCAGTTTTTTTACCATGTCTATGAAACATATTTTAGGTGATTTGAGCGTTGTGAGTTGATACATTATCCTGCTTGACGTAGCCAATGAGAACATGTGTACATTTAGTAATAAAGGAATTGACATGGCAAGCTGTGACACTCACACTGTGAAAGGTAAACGTTGCTCATGTTGCACTAAGGGGCTCAAAGGGTGCAAGCAGCATCGGCGCTCCCCCAACGCGCACCACACACTGTGTGAGCCACCAAGAGTCCACGGAGGGAACCAAACACATTCACGAGTTGTTGAATGGAAAACGGCGTGGTAGGGTAGACCTTGAAAAAAATAGTTTAATTTTAACGCTATTCATTTTTTAATGCCCAATCAACACACATGCTTCCTTACTTTTTTGGAGCTCGACTGCACTGTAGTTTGAATCTTAATTTGTTTTCTGTTTCAGCAGTTTCTCACGTTTCTTAAAAAGTCGAGGCTCCACTCAGTCCCGCCTCCTGTCCTCTCGTATCTGGCGCGCTCAGAGGAGCTGTGGGCGGTGGTGCCCATCAGTAGCAGCTGACAGGGAGAGAAACAGAATTAAACATAAAAACTTTGTAATTTTTCACTCTGCACGTAGTGAAGCATCATTTCACATGCAGTTATTCACTACCGGAGCAAGACTAAACTGGAAAAATGCAAGTTGATAAGTGCAAAAGCAACAAAGACATGACAAATGATCCCACTGTTCAGCCTGTGACATCTGTCCTAATTCAAAAATGATTCGCACTGAACAGCAGCTACAATGTCTGTTAATCTAAAATAATGTGGAGATGTTCTGCAGACTTTGAGGAATTTTTGGGTTTTGATGAGCTCCTCCTGATGAATCTTCCTCAGGGAAACAAAACTTGTCAAGAACATGAGTCAGTTTCCTCTGTAAAGTCAGACCCTTTTCATGTTTTTAGGGGTTTGCATTTTAGCGGTACAAATCATAAGTTCGGTTTCCTGTCCTCAACGGACAGGAGAGGTACTTGGTGTAGTGTTCTGTTGCTGTGGCCCATCTGCTTCAAGGTTTGATGTGTTCTATGTGGAGATGGTTACGAGTGGTTATTAGAGCTACAGTTGCATTTTTATCATCTTGAAGGCATTTTTGTGTAACCAACTACTACCCACTGCATATTTCCATTTTTGACCTAGTCTCTATAAACACAAGAGATGGTTATATGTAAACATCCAAGTGGATCAGCAGTTCCAGAAATACTCATTGCGGGCCGTCTGGCAGGCATGCGTATAAAAAGGTGCAATCACACATATAGAAGCACGCACATTGAGCATGGAGCAGGTACAAAATGGTTCATTAAATTTACTAGTGCTGGTATTGGTGCACTGGACACACTCTGCTATTCACGTTTTGTTATTTATATTTTAATTTATGCTCATTTTGTTCATCAATGTAGTTGTTTTACTAGTTTCCCGCATTGTAATTTTGCTTTATACTTTCTGTCCCCATCATGACTGTCTCGTTATATTTGTTGTAGACTATAATATTTACTGCCTGAACCAGATAAGGGCTGTTGTGGCAGTAATTAAATAGATTTAAGTGTGTAGCAGGTTGAATCTTATATTTCATCCCTCTCATAGAGAAAATCTGCCACTGACACTGCAGGACAACCACACAACTGTTTGCCTTCCCAGGACACAAGGAGCAGCAACAAAAAGATATTTGTAGTATGTCACTTCTTATTGTAAGTCTAAAACTGAAATGTCCTTAGGCTCAATTAGATGTTGAAAGTGTTTTGAGACAGTACTATGTTTTATTCAAGGAATAATCTGAAGAATGGGAATACAAGTTGCTGTGACATAAATCTCCTCTGAACTGCAGCCTAACTGTTTACTATCCAACTCTAACGGCACAGAATAAAACAATTGCAAAAGAACAGAAATCAGTTCACCTGATTCATGCAAATCCATTTGAACATTTTTTTATTTTTGCAATGCAACTACATTATTAATACTGTCATACCTGACAGCATGGCAGCTGGACAGAAATAGGTTAAAAAGCACTTTAAGACAAATTATATCCACTTTAGATATAATTTATATGAAAAGTACTGAACATGATATGAAATTCTTACAAATAAGTAACCAATATCAATTCTTAGATCCAAAATTATCATGTTTTATAATTGACTAGACAAATGAGCCTGCATTAATTGGAAGCTGTACATTGTTGGGAAATATTTAAATATTTCAGTCTGGAAAGTTACTTTGTGTCCATGAAAACAAAATTTAGGTTCAAAATGTTCACGGTTTCATGGTAGCCTGACTCAATTGGCAAATGTGGCTGCCATTTTCGAAGGCTGTAAGTTATTGGCAAATATTCAAATAGCTCAGTCTGGAAAGTTATGTTGTGGCCAAGAAAACATCTGGTTATGCCAAAAAGATAGCAGCTTGCTGTCTGTGTGTTCACTGAATTATGTGCACAGCTGACATTTGAAATGCGTGATTGATAGAGCTCAGATGGGGATGTGGGTGGGTATTAAAGTGACAGGTCTCATAGTGGAGAGGCCTCCAAAGGCACTGAGCCCCAGGGAATCTTTTAATTTGTCCTTGTCTGAAATGCTGTCTGTCTGCTGAAAATTTTCCAAAAATAGCAGCGCTTATGTTTTGGAGTGGAAGGCATTGGGTTACTCAACCTGCTGACACACACTGAGCTTCTCATGTTTACTGCAGCTAATTACAAAGCAGACTATGGTGGGTATCTTCAATGTCACTGCATAATTTAAATTCAACTGCTAATAAAGTCTTTAAACAGGCAAGGAAATAATTCCCCAGTTCCACTCACTTCCAAGGGACATTTGAAAATAATGAAGCATTATAGGCTTTAGAAGTAAAGATGGACGTGATACTAGTTGTATCAATGTAACAAACCTAGAGCTGGGTATTTTATGTAACGTGTCCTTAAATGTTTTGATGGATGTGTGCAGAGTGGATTAAAGACCCTGTCCAAATGTATTGAGATATTTTGCAAAACAGACAGTTTAAACAAAACTTTGATAAAGGGTTTGAAATTTTTTTTAACACTGTTCTGCCGCAACTCTTTTAAAGGGCCATCTGCCACCTAAATGGCTAATCTGAAGTTAGATAAATAGTAAAATGTTGTTTCTCACATGTGCAGTAGTCAAGGTGTTGTACTATTACACACTGCTTTAAGTTATTTAATGCTTAATAAATAACTCTCGGTCTGTTAGATATTGTCCGGTGAATATCAGCTCAAACAGCTGATATTAGGACAATAGTTGAAAGGAATGATTCAAGCACTGGCATTCTTTTAACAGCCACTTCTCTTCAAGTTCAAGAATTAATTAACAGAAATAAAATGAACATCCAGAGAACATCACTATAGAATCCTGTTTATCTGAATTAATACTATATTTCAATCAACAATCCTCTCTACTAGGTTAGTGAAACTTAACTAAAACTACCAATCAAAATTAACATAAAAAGCAGCTAAGGAACTATATACACGCAAAAGAAACAAGATAAAATGGTTGATCATCACCATCATCATCAGAATGATTCCGTGAAGAATCCTTCTTCACTGCAGATCTAGGTTTCTCATTCCATATTCTTGAAGAATATGGAAAGAGATTAAATTAGCTTGACTAATTTAGAACAACATTTGGTATGTGTTCCAACCCATTCGCAATGCAAATCTTGAGTTAAACACAACATTATTTGATAAAATAACATTTTAAAGAATGATTTGCTCAGTAAAATCCGTAACTAGTGGTCGCTAAATGGGTTAATCCTAACATTATACAAAACCCCATTTAATCGACATTAATGTTCTATATTCGTGTGGTAATAATGCTCATAGCACTATCAAATGATGGCGGAGCAAAATGAAAACAAACCTTATGTTTAAAACGAACCATATGATATCCAGGAAGCTAATTGCATTATGCTAGCGGACATTTGGCGCTAGTTTTAAAAGGCCTTAAGCTCTATTTTGGTCATAATAAGTGGACCGGTTAACACAAACATTAAAATCCCATCAATGAAAACCCTTGTGGAAATAAAGTTTGTTAAAACACATTCGATCTACACCAGCAATGCTTGGTTTCAAAATGCTAATGGGAGCTTTGCCTATTAGCCCAGTGAAGCTTTAAAAACACCATGAAAACCCATTAAGTAAACTATTCTAAACTTTCCCTGTTTATTTCTCTGCCAAACCTCTCATATTGTCTCTGGTTGTGGCCATGGGTGTCCGGTTGCTAGTGAATTACTCCAAGGGAAAGATGGTTGTCTGATCAGCGACTAAGCGTCGCTGATCGTAACTTGGCTATTAGGAGGCAGCTCTGGGTCCTAGGCTGTAGGAAACTCAGCACTGCAGGCTGCAGCAAGTGTGCGTCAGGCTGTGGAAGCGGGGACCGCCGCTCTATTTCCCTTGCCTAGATGCTCCTGTGGGGCCTGTGCCGGTTGCAGCGGGTGACTTCAGTTCAGCCCCTCCTCTGAGCTTGGCCTGGCCACTGAAGAGGAGACCGTTCAGCGCCGTCTCGAGTCAGCTTTCCTGCAACAGCTGAGAAAAATCACAACGCTGGTTTTGGCATAGATGGATTGTTTTTTTCCGCCGCCTGGTTATGCTGAAGATAGACTGCAGACCTAGCTTTGATCCAGCCTGCAGTTCTCCGAATTCCAGTTGGATCCTCCGCTCTGCAGAGGAGGATGAGAGTGTTCCCCCCAATGCTGTTTCAATTTAGCAGCTGGTAAAGAGAGCAATTGTACTTGGCAAGGAAGTCATCATACAGTGGAGGACCCCCCCACTCCACCCCCACCCCAACTTTGCTTACAACCCAGCCTGATTTTTTTCTCATGGCTTGATTGCATAACAAAGGCATACCATATTTTTCAGACCATTAGGCACTCTGGATTATAAGGCACACTGCATATTATTCCCGAGTGTGTAATATCACTCCGCCCCTTCACATACACAGCTCTCTCCTGAGAGTAAGGTCTCTGTCTCTGTCGGGAGGACAAAGTGGTTTTCATCTAGTGTCGTCTGTTCTTTTTTTTAAATCTTGTCTTCTGATTCTTTTGCCTGTAATTGTAGAGTTTGCATTCATGTTTTCTTGTTAAAGCTATATTTTATCTCCATCAAACCTGCCTCCCTAGAGCCTGTCTGTACATTAACTGACTAACAACAGCATGTTTTATGTTTAACCCACCAAGCGCATTTGAGCCACTGAGGTGTGGATTTTGCAAAGTATCAAACATGAACACCATAGTGTCTTTCCATGTGACTTCAGCAACCTGACTGTTCACCATTTTGGAAGACACACATTAGACCCATAAACAGACATCACAACAGGATTAGTCTTGCTGTAGAATTACTATTTGTGTTATGCTGATGACATGCAACCTCTCTCACATCCAACATGTTGCTTTCAAGAATCAGCCATCTGCATCTATAGGTTGCAGCTTCGTTTACACCAGGGTAGCCCCAATTTAACCCTTGAGAGCAACTGTCCTGCAATTTCAATGTATCACTTCTTAAACATATAAATCATATGAATTCTGTTATCAGCATGTCATTCAGTTCTGCGGAGCCCTGGTAATCAGCCTTTTATTTGATTTTGGTGTGTTGGAGAAGGGATGTATCTAAAAGATGCAGGATAGCAGGTCTCAAGGGCTGGGGTTGGGCCCTTCTGGGTAAAACCATATAGATTATCTGTAAGTTCATCTTTTAACGCCAGTGGTGTACTGCAATTATTGCAATAAACTTGCTGTTTGTCAAACTGTCTTCCAGTATTATGTTAGGTTGTAGAGATCTTAAATGCAGGCACACCGGAGGCAAAATCAGGATGAATACTGTGTAACATTAAAAACAAAAATAACATAACTGCAAACCAGAAACCAAAAGCCCATTAGCTCACAGTGCCACTTTAAGAAGGTGATCTGTAATAGGACTCAAGGAACCCAGAGGTTTACATATTGGGAGGAAAGATTAGTAAATGACAACGGGCGAGTTGATTAGCATTATTGACAAGTGGTAAGTGTTTTTCATTTTTCATTGGCTGACAATAACGACAAAATGAAAATTGTAAAGCCACAGTAAAACAGAGGAATACCAACAAAGGACTTTGTCAATGCATAAACACTGATCAAGAAAGACCCAAAGCTATCAACCATCATGGAAAAACATAATTCTTTATGGATTATTTTCCCCCAAATATACCATGCACACAGCTAAGGAGCGTGTTTCAGACAGCTCTTTAGATCATGCTCTCAAATAAGGCAGCTTAATTCTATTCTTGCATATGTATATGTTCTAAAAGTACAACTTCAGGTATTTAGAGGTCAGTGTATCTTATACTATGTGAAACTATAAGGTGTCGTTTTATGTTACAGTTGGCATCAGCAGTTATGTATATTAACCATTAAAGGGTCAGCACAGAAAAAGCTCTAAAACCTGCTATGAGGTTTCTAAGGGTAGGGAAATATTTGTCCTCTGTAATCTGGCCCTTTAAATGTACCTCCCTCTTAGTCTAGGGAGTTTGATGAGTTTCATTATAACAGCCTGGGACTCATTTCATTCTGCAAATCTCCAAAAAAAGGGGGGATTTCATTATCTCATCACCACTGCTTTATGGGCTTGCGCCTGGTGGTGCCATTTCTGATCATAAGCCTTTTTGTGTCAGACATTTTAGCTGTCATCAATGTCACTGACTCAAACAAGGAGAGACTTTGTTTGGACAGAGCATGCTAGAATACTAAATCCATTGGTACAATCATGCAGCTGTTACCATTTGTTTTCACTAATGATCAATTTACGGTGAATTGGGTCGCTGGGAAAAAAAAGACTAACATCCTTGTGATATACATGTTTCTGTGTCAGTGAGGCTCAAATTATGGGTCTTTTTCATTTCATGGATACCCAAGGGCCAATTCCATTGGGTAATGAATAATACGGCAGGCCGGGAGGATTCTCTCACCCTATCTTCCCTCGTTGCATGAACCTGTAATAAATTTCACGCCAATGCCATATGGTAGCAAGTCAAGTGTGGGATTCAGTACCCTGTGTTATTTATTTATTTCCCAGGTGTTGCTTTTCTGTTAGTGATTTATGTGTTATTGTGTATGATCTGCTGCTGGGATCTATGACACGGGGTGCAGAGGGTTTTTGGAAGAAAGCCCAGACTGAAACGAAGCCATGTATTCAGAATAATGTTTTAGATTCAACAGCACTATAAGCTCGATCCAGGAGCGTTTTAGTTTTCTATTTTTATTCGCTGGAGAGGAAGGCTCAGGCAAATTCCTGTTCACAGAAAAAGGTAAAAAAAACAAAGGAGGGAACTAGAAATAAGTGTAAAGAACTAATAATAGAAGTATTTTGCAAGTATATCTACAGAAGAGAAACAAAACAACTGCATTTAAAGGATTCCTATTGAAGAGTTGTTTGTGTTTTTTGTATGCTTGGTAAATGTTTATTTGGTTTAGTTATAAATAGGACTTTGCTGCAGTTTATTCAAGCTGATTAGATTCTTTGCACCTTGTGAAGATAAAAATTGACAAGCAGTATTGGACATAGTGCAGCAAGGCAACTTTGTTTCCCTAGAGTGGAGGAGGACTATTTGATCCTTAGCTCAATCTGTAAAAAAACATTTTGCTTAGTGCGAAAACCTAATATTAAGCCAAAAATAATATATAAACAAAATTTAAATAAATGATTTCAAAGACTCAATGAAACTCACTTTTTGTAGCCCCTACATCCGCCCCACCCCGGCACACCACAGGATTGTGTCCTCAGCCCTGCTACAATACAACCGAGACCCATTACAGAGAGGAGGTCTGCAAACTCAAACAGTGGTGCACCAGGATTAGTGGTGCTCAAACCTAATCCTGGACAATAGCAAGACCAAGGAGGCTATAGTGGACTACAGGAGGTCCTGGAACACCGACCACACTCCCCTCTGCATACAGGAGGTGGTGGAGTGTGTGAACAGCATAAAGTTCCTGGGCATTCACATTTCCTTCGACCTCTCCTGGACTGTAAACACCTCCCACCTTGTGAAGTAGGCCCAACAACAGCTCTTCTTCCTCAGCAAACTGAAATGGACTGGCCTTTTCACTAAGTTGTTAAAAAAACTTTTACAGAGCTACCATATAAAGCATTTTATGTCTCAGCATAACGGTGTGGTTTGGGAGCTGCACAGTCCAGGAGAGGAAGGACCTAGCACGGGTGCTGAGGACAGCACAGGGAATTGTGGAATGCCATCTGCAAGACCTGGACATGGTTTATGCTGCACAATTCCAGAAATGGGTCAGATGCATTGCCACGGATCCTACCCACCCGCACAATGCACTGTTTTATCCGATTCCATCAGGTAGACGTTTCAGGAACACTAAATCCAAAATATTAGACTCAAAAACAACTTCTTCCCAAAAGCTAGGGCTATCGTCCCCTGCTGAGAAGATTATGGTCTGTTACATGTTCTTGAAAAATACTATTATACCTGTTAGTGATGTGGTAAAAAAAAAAAAAAAAAAAAAAATCTGTTTTGAACTTTAAATCGTTGCACTAACTTAGATGCGGGTTTTTGGCGAATAACTAATAACTTGTTGCAGTTTCCTAGCTTATGAAGCTCAACACACATTTGCCTCACTTGAGCGACATGTTCTCTAGTCTTTCACATTTTGAAAAGCTTAAAAAAATGGCTTCTGTGTCATGTCATATTTAAAACCCTGGGTTAATAGAGAATCATAGATTACTAAATAGACTTTCAAAATGACTTTCAGTTACATTTATTTTATCAGAATTTTTAGGGACTCCAGTGATTTTGCAACTAAATTAAATTAAAATTTATTTCCTATATAATCCCATATGAAATACAATGCTACCTTTTGAATAAGCTAGTGTTTGATTTTATACAAGATTATATAGGTAGTACATTTATTTTAAGGCTTTTCACACATCATTAGCATTGATTACAATAATGTGAGGGCACTGTTCATGCCAGCTCCCTGTAGTCTACCAAAGACGTGACTGAAGGGGATGTTGGATGACTGCTAATGTTAACAATTTTAATTTATATTTAGGGAAATTTATGGTTTAATGGAATTTCACTTTTTCAACATCAGGGTAGTCACATTCATACACGTCTAAGCTTTTGTTGTGCATGTGTTTTCAATACACAATACAAAGATTAAATGAACATGTTATTAATAGTTTCAGATATCTGTTGGTTTCAGGTAGTAAATCGAATGATATATATGCCTTTTTCCCAGTCTGTTAATCTTTCTGTGAACATTAGATTTAACCTTGAAACCCTGTTACTACCATTTTCTATTAGTTTCAGTAGCATTTAAAGATATCACACCATAGTAATTTAAAAGTCTTACATCGTCTAACGCATTTAATACTCAATTTGATCACCACATAAGGCAGCAGGATTCTTTTGGGAATGCTAAAATATTCCATCGCATAAGTGCCAAAGCTCCCAAACAACATGAATGCTTCACATACAGAATCAATGGAACTGAAATATATCACAGCAATGACCCGATAATAACATCATATAAGCCAACACTAGACTGTGCAGATGGTTTTAATCACACCAGGATTCTGAAAGTTAAGGCTATGTCATCATTTCCCAATGACTGTTTCAGCTAAAGACTTTCTGATCAGTTGGGGTCCTTCCGAGAGCTTTGAAATTTCTTCCTTCAATTGTCAGGCAATCTTTTTATATGAAAAAAAAAAGATGGTGAGAACACAGAAAAGTACCTGGTGCTGATGAAGCAGAACACTGTGAAGTCCACCCCATTATTAATAGTATAGTTATTTTTCTATTTAGAACATATCAAAACCAACAGATACTTCAAAGACATGCCAGGACTTATTGTTCCACAAAATCTCTTTTATTTTAAGTACATAAGGTGCTTTGTTTTTCAACACACTAGTATACCTGACAGCTGAGGGAACAGTGTGCCAGCAGCTTTAGTCACCAGAAGATACTGTACCCCCAGCAGCTAAACTTCAGTCTCTATCTTCCTAACTGTTTGAAAATCAATCAAATCAATTCTCTTTTTTCAATCAAAAAACTGTGAAAGGAAGTAAAGCTACCTTATATCACAAAATATTTAGGACTATCATGAGCTTGCTCAAAAACCAGCTTCAATAAATATGATATAAATATAAATTCTTGTTTCACATTCAATTCTTCTCTGCTGAGTAGATATAAGTAGGCAACCCTCTCTCCCAAAGCTATCAATGGATTTTAATGAGCTTAAAAGATCTCACATTATTTAGGTTTCATGGATTTATTCGTTGTGTTGTAGCATTTGTATTTAATGTGTATTTATCTTATTTTCATGTCTTGTACTAGTCTGTATCCTGCTTCAACTTGATTTGTGAAGGCAGGAGCACTTTGACCATTATATTTGTTTGAATGGTTCTGGTTGTGTTACAATGTTTGTATGAATGTGTGAATGTTTTGAACCCCTGCTAAGAAATCCACCTACCGGTATTAATAGAGTAACATTGAACCTTGAACCTTGTGCTGTCTTCTTTAGCTTGAACAGTGAGTCTTTTACCGCAAGCTAAAACACCTCTCTCTCTCAAGAGCTTTGTGATGATTGAATTTTCTCAGCTTGTGGCAGACATTAAATAGTGAAATATCAACTGTCTCAACAGACAAAGCTACGATGGTCTGGAGAAAAAGCTAAAAGAAGTCTTCAGTGAACGAAGCAGCATCTTGCATCAACTCTCAAAGACATCAAAGGAACTGGATAGCATAAAAGGCAACCTTCAGGTGAGAAACCTATTGCTTCTCATAATTCAGCACCATTAGAAACATGTTTCAGCTGTGAGTTTTGAACAGCAGGTCATTCATAAGAAATCTGTTTGCTTTTTGTAATTCTTCTGTAAACCAATTTATCATTTAATGGGTATGTAGAGATGTTTTAAATTCTGCAAAAACACAGTTATTACATATAAATGTGATGAGAAATTGCATACATTTCATTGTGAACATGAATAAAAACAGTTTTTGATGTTGAATAGAAAACATTCTCTTTAGTCTCTTCTTGAAACTTTCCCTTACATAATATCTTTCCAATGGGACTTTCAAATCAACATCCTGTAACCTTTGGCCACTAGGGGCGCTAGACCTGTAACTTCCAGGTTTGGTGAACCTGAAGGCCACTGGCAACACTACACTGTCATATCCCTCTGGATTTTGGAAGCTGACAGCAGACCACTTTTGGCTAGCAGATTGAGAAGTCATCCTGGTAACCCCTGGAGATTAAATCATAACATCAGAGAAGCAAAAATATGTCTGATCAGGTCATATCTGTGTTGTTTTGTTGTTATGGCAGTCTGAGCTCAGACTGTCATAAGTTGGAATGGGTCATGTGACCTAGAGCAGCGCTAATTCAGCGACATTTAGCGACAGGTCCGGCCCTCTTAAGTTACATTGGCAAGTTTTTTGAGAAGGGCAGCCCACATGGAGCATCAATGTAATGTATATTATCCTGACAAATCATTTAATTTATCTCAAATTAAGCTAATACTTTGATCAAAACTTGCATGGTGCAGTATTCAAATCATAAGGTACCTGTTTATGCTTGGTTCTCTTTTTAAAGCTTTAATCATTGATTTTGTCATAATTCACAGGTTTTCTTGGTTATTGTTAATTTGCTGATGTTGTGTTATGTTTGGTCTTGATTTTATGTTTCTTGCTGTTTACATCAGCTCTCCATAGTGTCCGAATCCCATTGCATCAGGAAGGGCATCTAGCATAAAACACTGCCAAGTCTTTGTACAAGTTGTAATGACTTGGTGTGACAAATAAGGGAGCAGCTGAAAGGACTCACAATTCTATCAGAAGGGTTTTCCTTGTATATTGTCTTCAGTTTCAAAAGCTTCAGTTATGCCTTTGGGTTTCTGCTGGTTCATTAAGATGTCTGCTGGTGCTGCTTTCTTGACTACAGATTGCCATGTCAGCATCTGTGAGCTCTACCTGAATTATTTACCTGCATCAAAATTTCCAATCACCTTCTCTAGTTACTGTGTTCCTCGGCTTTGCTCTCTGTCAGGAGGGCTACACAATAATGTTTATTTTAAATAGTCTGACCTTGTCATACATTTTCTAAAAAAAACCCCACAAAAATAATAAGTCATCAAACAGATGGGTTGAATGTTGATATTTATCTGTTTTAAATTTCTTGATTGACATTTAATCAGTATTTGTTCAATATGCTGATATAATCAGGACTTGGCTCTCTATTTTTTTTTTATTACAAATTTGAATGACATCATTAGTTTTTCAGTATAATTAAGATCCTCATGAATTTTAATCATATCTAAATAATATTTTTAGATAAGTGATGTGTCAATCAAAGCTTTAATGCACTTGATACGAAAATGTTGCAGAGCTTCATATCAGTAACTTGGAATATGAATATTGTAAAGATCACTTATTCTTGATTATATCTCAGTAATGCACTTGGAATCACATAGAATCACATCGGTTTTTTATTTCATTTCAAATATTACAGCACACAGCGAAGGAAAACCCAAAATTAGTTTTCTCAGAAAATTTTGTTTGACCAATTTAAAATAGGATTTTTTTTCATCAAAAAAATGTTAGCGTTGTATGGACTAGATCAGAGGTGTCCAACTCTTGCCTTCAAAGTCCGGTGTCCTGCATGTCTTAGTTGTATGTCTGTGCCAACACTTCTGGTTCAAATGGCTAAATGACCATTTCTGCTTGGGTTCTCTTGAACCAGAGACACTGTGAGTAGTGTTTTACTTAAAGTGTAACTTACCCCGATATAAAGACATAACCACGCCCCAGACACTTTTTGAAAAATGCCACCACAGTGGGCGGTTGCAAGAGACATGGCTAAGTGTGTGAATGAGCAGTGAGGGTAAAAGCTAGGGTTGGCGATTTTCCCAGAAGTTTTCCCAAGTCTCTTTTTGAATAACTGTGCAAGACCAGCTTACCTTGCTCTCACGCTCTTCAGGGTGTTCGCATCTTAAAAATCTCCCAAATCCACTCTTAATCTTATTACTTTCTACTGAGGCCTTCCTCTTCTTCTTATAAACAGGAACACGGTTTGCTTAATGCAACTCTCAGCCATGTTCAAAGTCTACGGTGAGAGCAGTAGAGCTACATTGAACGGCTAACTGCTAACCTAGCCGCTAACATAACCAGATACATAAAGACTAGAAGTGCACAGCCAGCAAGCAGAAACTTTGAAGGAACGAGCATGGAAACTGGTACTACGTGAGAGCATCAGAATGATTGGCATGTATGACAATCAATAGAAAAGGCAATAGGGTTTCTGAACAGGATTACCAACTATAGCTTTAAGCAGGGCTCAGGGCTGCGGTCGGGATGAGGAAAGTGACAAGTTAAAACATGGAGGGGCAACGGCGACATCTGGTGATTTTGTGGTGAAGGGTTTTTCAACTCCCCTTGACACTGGAGGTTGATGGAGGCTTGTGGAGCCAAGCACTGCGGAGGAAGTGGAAAAAAGACTGGGTGCAGTGTCAAAGTGATGTTAGCAGCATCACTGCTGACATGGATGCAGTAACAAGCGCTAAGTACGCTAAGTACGCTCATGATTCCACCTCCTGGGTCTGAGTCTCTACGGGGTGGTGGACTGTGTGGGATTGAATTACTGTTTATGCCCAAATGCAGGGCTTATGTGATGAAAGCATGTACGCTGGAACCAATAGGAGGAGAGATGGCCTAGTGGTTAGAGCATTGCACTTGTGTCCTGGAGCTTCTGGGTTAAACTCCCACAGACTGCCACTCTGGGTCCTTGAGCAAGACCCTTAGCCCCAGAAGTACCTAACATTGGCAGCCCGCTGCTCCCCAAGGGGATGGTTAAGTGCAGAGATCAAATGTATGTTGGAATGTATGTTCCAGTGACAATAAAGATGATTATTATTGATGGGAACATTTGGCTACAACAGCCACCCTTCAACCCTGAAAGGGCAGAACAAAGATGGTTTTAAGAAAAATATTGCAGAACTAAACAATTCACTTAAAAATGTAAAAACCCACATCATCAAGTGTTTCATCAAGTCTAGCAAAGCTATCCTTTGAATTGGTATACCCGCTTGTCCTTTCAGGATTACGGGAGGGCTGGTGCCCATCTCCAGCAGTCACTGGGCAAAAGGCTGGGTGCGCCCTGGACAGGACACCATCTACCAGAACATTTTAGAGCATTTCTAGGGTTCCTCACCTGACAGGGTTTTTGAACATGGTGATTTCATTTTCCAGGAGAATATGGCAAAAGTACCAATATCTGCCATGTCTTGCATCACTGATGCATTATTTCATACAAAAAGGAGCCTTGAATCCATATTTGATGTCAATACTGTGTGTAGTTGAACTACACACAGCTGAGAACATACTTCTCAGTTGGCTCATATTTGGTCTTATCCAAATATGCATAAGACCAAATCCATTGTCTTATCCATTGTCTTCTGCTTATCTGAGATCGGGTTACAGAGCAACAAGTCCAGGAGAGAAACCCAAGCATCTCTCTCCCAGCGACATTCTCCAATTTATTCTGGGGCAACCCAAGGCGGGACAATAAGAATATATAGTCACTCCAGCGAGTGCCCTTTGGAGGAGACCTAGAGGCAGGGACAGACACTGCAAAAACGGATCCACAAATAAGTAAAATATGTTTTAAAATAAGTGTATTTGTCCTTGATTTGAGCAGGTAAATAACATGATTTGCCAATGGAATAAGATGTTTGCACTTAAAATAGGAACAATTCATCTCCATCATCTTATTTCAAGTGCAGGATGTTTGAATATATTATTTGAGGGGTCAAAATACTCATTCCATTGGCAGATCATATTAGTTACCTGCTCAAATCAAGGATAAATCTACTAACTTTAAGAACATTTTACTTATTTTTAGATCAGTTTACTCAGAACCAAACCATTCAAATCCTGACACAAGCGGGTACAGACAATGGATGGAAGGATCAATATTCTTATTCTAGTAGGGATAAAATTGTGTATTTTTAAAAAGTATGTAAATATTCAGTTTTATCTGTATGTACTGTATCTCAAATTTCTACATTTTTTTTGTTTTTCCAAACAATTTGGCAAGAAAAAATAGACTAAATAAATACAGTAGACTTATATCTTAATTGCAAAAAAAAAAAAAAAAAAAAATGGTTGAGTGAAAAAAGAACCTTGGACTCTTTTAAAAGTTTAAAGTTTTCTGAGAATTTTGTGTAACAAAAGTAGCCTCCTGTCTGTATATGTAGGTGTTGGTGTCCGTCCTTGCTTCTTTGTATGCAACACAGTTTTCATTTAAATCTGTCTTAAAGCTGCTGATGTTTTAAAAATGTTAAGCAAGATTTATACCAGCTAAAGAATAGATAAATACATACATAAATGTTTGTAAAAGATCAGGTAATATGGCCACCATATACCCTGCGACAGGGTTTGATGTGTGCTTACTCTATGCAAGCAAAGCTGGCAACCATCTTTGCCCTGGGCCCCACTCCAGCATGTTGGGCAGGGCAAAGGTTGGGTTAGATTTAAATTAGTGGGCTGTGGAACAAATCTATTCTTCAGGGCCAAGGAACCATCTCCATAAACATCATTAACTTTTAAAAGAAAATCAACGTCAACGGAATAAAGCAGTGCTGTGTTTCTTCAAAAGATGATGGAGCCAGTGCTTATCTTTTTAACAAGTTGCCCTCTAGGTCCAGGTCAGCAACCCCAATAATTAAACATTGTGTGACGGGTGGGATTTGTGCTTGGCAGCCAGCTCCAGTGACGTTGTGAAGGTTCAAAGCAGTGCTTGTGGTGTTTACTGTTATAAGCGTTAAATTTATGACTGAGCCTTATTAACCTATTATGAAGATTGAACAAGCTCTAATGATTTAGTACATCAGATTGCATGCAATTTTTATAATTCATTTATGACAAAATTATGATGACTAAAGGCGTCTGCTTGCGAATAACCTGAAACATATAGTTTGCTTTAAATTAAAACTGTATCATAATCCATCAAATGGAATTGAATTTAAACATATAGTTTACAAGTGCAATTGGGTACAGTTTTTTTTGACATGTAGAATTTCTTAACTGCAAAAAAAATACTGAACTCTGACTGGCATTATTTAAGAATAAAAGTAATTCAGTTACTTTGGAAAGACCATCATGGATGAATATTTGCCTTCAGTTTTAACTCAGTTTGATGTAACAAGTTTTATTGTTTATTACTGTTTTGTCTGTCTGTTTTTCACGTCTGAATGAGTGTTATGTTTTTACTCTATTATGTATTCACATTTTAAACCTTGTATGATATAATTTGTTTTTATTTAACTGCACGCTAGTGTGGGGGGAAACACAACATCAACTAAAATTATGAGGTGGAAATAAACCAATAAACAAAATTTTTAGACAAAAAAAAATAGCATATACGTAGATGTCTTTATTTTTGACAGTCTGAGATAGGCACCAGCACCCCTGGCCACCCCAACAGGGATAAGTCCGTCCGTCCGTCCGTCTTCTTCCGCTTATCCGGGGTCGGGTCGTGGGGGCAGCAGCTTCAGTAGGGAGGCCTAGACGTCCCTCTCCCCGGCCACTTGGGCCGGCTCCTCAGGAGGAATCCCAAGGCGTTCCCAGGCCAGCCGGGAGACATAGTCCCTCCAGCGTGTCCTGGGTCTTCCCCTGGGCCTCCTCCCGGTGGGACGTGCCCGGAACACCTCACCAGGGAGGTGTCCAGGAGGCATCCTGACCAGATGCCCGAGCCACCTCAACTGGCTCCTCTCGACGTGGAGGAGCAGCGGATCTACTCTGAGTCCTCCCCGAAAGACTGAGCTCCTCACCCTATCTCTAAGGGAGAGCCCAGACACACTACGGAGAAAACTCATTTCAGCCGCTTGTATCCGGGATCTCGTTCTTTCGGTCACGACCCAAAGTTCGTGACCATAGATGAGGGTAGGAATGTAGATCGACCGGTAAATCGAGAGCTTTGCCTTTTGGCTCAGCTCTCTCTTCACCACAACGGATTGGTACAGCGCCTGCTTCACAGCAGACGCTGCACCAATCCGCCTGTCGATCTCGCGCTCCATCTTCCCCTCATTCGTGAACAAGACCCCAAGATACTTGAACTCCTCCACTAGGGGCAGCACATCCTCCCCAACCCGGAGAAGGCACTCTACCCTTTTCCGGTTCAAGACCATGGTCTCGGATTTGGAGGCACTGATTTTCATCCCGGCCGCTTCGCACTCGGCTGCGAACCGCTCCAGTGAGAGCTGTAGATCACGCCCTGACTAAGCCAATAGGACCACGTCATCCGCGAATAGCAGAGACGCAATCCTAAGGCCACCAAAACGGATCCCCTCAACACCTTGGCTGCGCCTAGAAATTCTGTCCATAAAAGTTATGAACAGAATCGGTGACAAAGGGCAACCTTGGCGGAGTCCAACTCTTACCGGAAACGAGTCCGACTTACTGCCGGCAATGCGGACCAGACTCTGACAGGGATAAGTGTGTAGGAAAATGGATGGATGGATGGATCTATTTATTTTTAAAAATAATTTAAATATTGAATATAGCCTTGATTTTCCAAGGATTGTCAAAATCAATGAGATTTGTCTATCTGGCAGTTTTTTTTTTTCTTTTGTACTTTTCAGTTTTCTCAGATATCCATAATGTGAATGTCCATATTGTCCCTCAGACAACAACATTTGCATTGTGTAGTGATCCCATGGTTATGTATTATGGTTTGTCTGTATGAAATATTTCTGTATTTATCTCTGTTTCCTTGGTGTTTATTTGTGGTTAGTTGTAGTTTTGTTATTCGGTTATTCTCCCTTGGTTGCTTGCGTTGTTTTAACTCGTTAAATCTCCTCATCTCCTTTTCTTGCTCCCTTCACCATTTGTTTAGTCTGATTAGTACACTCACCTAATTGTTGTTCCAATAATCATCTCCAAGTATTTATAAGCCTTTCTGTTTTTGGCTCTCCATGACAAATTCTAGTCTCTCAGTCTGTTTTGTTGCTATTTGAGTTTCCAGCAACATTTGTAACTGTGCTGTTAGTGTCTGTGCATTTGCTTTGGAAGCTTAACCAAAAATCTCATTTCATATCACATGACACGTTGCTGATATTTGTAAAAAACTATTTGTATATCATTTAAAGTTAAGATCTCTAAAATAAGTTTAAATGACTAATGTTTTTTCAGTCTGTGTAGTTTTGTAACTCAATAAATGTAAAATACATCAAATGGGTTTTAATTACTTATTTATAAAATATAAACAATCAAAATAGTCTTCAGATTTACAATTTTACCGAGCTTTCATATCATAATTGAAAAACTTTATTGTTTTTTTTTTTAATGTTATACAAGCATTTTGTGCTACTGAGTAAAAATGTTGAAAAAAAATCGTAAAAGTCTCTCAGCCAGTTGGGCATTATCTGGACCCTATGGAGGTGAACATTTTTCCTGCCTGCTACTGGAGAGATGGAACTAATGCCACCATAACAACCGACCTGTCAAAGCAAAGATGGCACAGGAAAGCTCTAATGGGACACTTTTATAACAGAATCCAAGATGTTAGCTGCAGATTTATTAAATCCACCAAACTTTATTGCTCTCCTTGAATCAGTCATATTTTTTTCCAGGGAGAGCTTACCATTGCCTGGTAGCTCTAAGATCTGGGGATTGTTGGGGCAAAATCAAAACCTCAAAATCTTTGTGATTTTCATCCATCATCCCTAAATAAATTGCTCAATGTGTGGAGATGGTTTCCCCAGATAAGATTGTCCACTGCCACCAGGAGGAATAGACTCAGTATGTGGTCCGCAAAAAAAAATGTTTACGAAGGGCTTTTAAATTTCAGACCAACATCTAACTAAGCACACTTATTCAAGAGCAACTTTGCCTTTCTCGTAAAGAGAAATGAGAACAGATGGCAGCAGCAGGAGACAGAGACAAAAAAGTTGCTCTTTAAGTTGGACAGTTTCCAGCAGGCTTCAGTCTGCGCCTTAAGATAGAGGTGCCGCCTTTGTGGGTCATGCTTGTGTATAAGCTCAGTCAGACAGCGATTTGAGGAGTTTGGAGGTCAGTTCAATGACAACGATTTTATTTTGGTAGTTGTGTTTAACTTTTGACGGCATCTTGAGCATGTGACTCAAAACTTTTCCAGCAGAGGGTTACATAAAAGTGTAGCAGCTGTATCGATATAGAGGTCAGAGCTCGCTGATGTGGTCGCTCTGGTAGCTACTCTCATTAGCATCTTTTTGCTCGTATTTTCACATTCTTTGTCAATATCCTCAGCACGGATATTGCTCTGGGTTCACGGCTTCTCCTCCTTTGTGAGAGAGAGAGAGAAAAAAGAGTCAGTTAGTATTGACTTGTGTTAATTAGCACAGTCTTTCAAGCATATTTTAAAAAACAAACTCTCAGTTTGATTCCAGATTTTTCCCCAGACGTCAGCACATCTCTGTTCCACTTACAACTAATAAAAGATCTCAGAGGGCTTATGGGGCAATCAAATATATCACTAATCCCTAATTACCCATCAGGAATCTGGTTAGCCACCAGCAGAAACCAATCTGTGCATCTGTGTTCACCCTCATTAGGACATTCATCAGCAGATTGTTAAAAGCAATACAATTTAGGAAAGGGACATCAACATGATTTCACATCTGCTGCTCATTATTGTTATACTTCCCTCAATTATTGTATCATTTTAGGTCCTTTTCACACTGGCTTACACTACTGGATTTCAGTCCATCTTCTCTCAAAACTAAAACCCTGGAAATATAATCAAGCAGTTCAAGCAGAGCCAGTTCAAATGTGTATGCAGCGTGTGTTTTCCTTGTTTGATGGTTTGAATAGTCATGCAATATGGAAAACTGCCTTTGCTGGGGGAAAAAATTGTGTCTTTTGTTCTTTTTTTCAGTCCCTGAAAAATGATGAGTCAGTGGCCAAGAAGGACGTGCAAAGGATTCTGGAGCTCAGCCACAAACAGAGGTAAAATGGAGCATCATGGATGATTTAAAAAAAAAGATCATAAATAAAAAATAATCAGATAAAGAAGTCAACATTTGAACTGTGATAATGATAATGGTAATCGTAATGATTTCTGGTATTTTATTAAAAAAAATCTAAAGGTAGTCCTGGTTTATCCAAGTATACTTAAGCCACAGTGCCATTTCCTTTGTGGTAAAAAACCCCTGCATTAAAACTAACAGATTCAGGAACATTTCTATGTTTTGTTTTTGTTCTGTTAACGTGTCCTGTCTGGCAGTGTAGCATTAAGAATTGCTGTCTTAATGCCAAAAAGAGCCTAACAGATTTTACTTTCACAAGTGGAGCCTTACTGCTTTCGCCATAGTGCTCCGCTTGATTTATGTATGCAAAAAGCTTTATTCGATTTTATTCTGGGACTATTTCATGTTCAATGGACACAAAAACGGGAAGGTAGAAGAAAAAACAAAGAGAAAAAGATGAGACTACATGCTAAAAGGGAGAAAAGATAAAAATAAAATAAGAGAGGAGCGAGTGCACTTGTGTATTTAAGGTTTATCTATATGAAAAATGCTCAATAGTGGTTGTGAGGAGCCAAAGACCCGCCCCTCAGAGCACCGAGGCAGACACCAGGGAAACCAGATCCCCAAAGCAAAGGTGCCCAAGAAAGACCAACACAGGGATATCTGCCTCCTACATCCCAGGGGAGAGCAAAGAGGAGCCTCAGGAAACCCCACACCAGCCACAGTGCCGGAGTGGACCATGGATCCAACCATGGGCCGTGGGCCCATGGTTGGATCCATGGCCCTGTGAATCAGCTGCCAGGGATGAGCCAGCACACAGCTGAGCATCCAGCCCCGGACACTGAGGACCACCAACGCACCAGCAGGCCAAGGCGCCAGCCAATGGAGGAGAGCAGGACGGGGGGGATGGGGGATATCTGGAACCTGAAATGTTCCAGATAAGGGGGCAGTCCAAAACCCAACCTCACAAAAAAACAAACAGTAAACCAGGTACACAGTCACATTCACAGGTTCCCACCCTGGTACCCCCACTCTTACCCACAAACAAAAAAAAAAAAAAGGGGGGGGGCGCAGTACACACACTCACTCTCCACATACATCCTATACTCCCAGGTCCAGGTACCAGCACACCAGACCTGGGAGGTGAACCTCATAATCAGCAACAATTTCTTACCTCAAGCCATCACTCTAATGAACAGCTGACTGACAAAAAAAGTGCTGTTCGTCTTTACTGTTTGTTTTTACTGTTCATATTGTCTTATTGCATATACTGCACACCAAACCCACCTACCTTTTGTACATAACACCATACATAATTCTCATTTATTCCAGCATTCCCATTTTCTGCACCCATCACACTGTGGACATGTATGTTTGCATGTGTTTGCACACCCGTCTTACTTCCACCTCCAACATAATAACAACAACAGTGGAAATAATATTTACTCCTGCATCCTTTGCACTCTCCTCATTGCGCAATCACATTATTGTTTCAATTTGCCTACTTGTTTAAAGGGTGTTCATAAGTGTTTTCTGTACTGCAGACTGTGTTTGATTTTTGTCACGGCACTATTGTGTTATGGTGTTATTGTATAAGTAAGCACATGGTGAGCATTGTACAATCCAGAGTCAAATTCCTCATATGTAAAACAACTGCCAAAAAAAACATAATCCAGCAGGATCATTGTTGCAGCAATTTCTGCACATCTATCTATCTATCTATCTATCTATCTATCTATCTATCTATCTATCTATCTATCTATCTATCTATCTATCTATCTATCTATCTATCTATCTATCTATCTATCTATCTATCTAGATAGGGTCAATCACAGATAGCCAATGCAAAGGCTTTGAAATCGGTGATGCGAGCTAGGTATTTGATCCTAGTTGGCCTTTTTGTAGCAGATAGAAGGCATTTTAAAACATTGTAATATGGTTTGTGAAACTGTGAATCAAATATGACACCAAGGTTTGTGGCTAGTGTCCAGTGCTCGAAGTCATTCAATGCATTATATGGATAATCATAACATATGGTTAGTCCCTGCATGTGATTTGATTGTGTAACATTTACCCAAGATCTTACATTAATTTGTATCGATTGGAGTTCTGATCCTTGTTTGAGCCTGTCGACTCTTCTTAAATATAAAAGATTTGGACCCCTGATCAAACTAAATAACCAAAATAACCACAAGCCACCTACTGCTAGTGGATTATTACTCGCATTACCCTATTTCCAGAAAAGTATGATTGGATTATAGAAAGAGAACTTGAAATTATTAGATAAAAGTATCCCCAATGATTTGATAATTGGTCAGTACAAAATACCCTGTGAATGACGGTCCCTTTGTTTGTTTGCTATACAACAGGGGTCTTAAACTTCAGTCCTCAAGGTCTGGTGTCCAGCAACTTTTATATTCTCTCCTCTTCAAAAAACCTGAGTCTGATAATCAGGTCATTAGCAGGACTCTGATGTCCTGCTAATGACCTGATTACCAGGGATGACCCTGCCTGACCTCCCTGATGACCAGGGAGATATCGAATGCACCTTTTCCATGGCCTCCACTTCATTGGGCTGGCATTGCAAGTATTTTGATTACAGTTTTCTTAATACCGAACTGGTATTTTTATCTGCTTTTTTTTTCATCCGTGCTCAGGAGGTAGTACGACCGGAACGAAGTAGGGCTGAAATGTGACGTGAACAGACTGCTGTTCTCTGATTGGCCGAGAGTGAGGAAGTGCAAGGAAAATTGAGGAAGGAAAATTAATAAACTGAAGAGTGACAACATTAATATTAAGTACCAGCATGAATGGATTTGGATAAACCGAAATATAATTTTATTGTATAGAAATTGTCTGTTGCCCTGCGGCAGACTGGCGACCTGCCCATTGAATGCTGCAGATAGGCACCAGCACCCTTCACGACCCCACAAGGGATGAGCGTGATGGAAAATGGATGGATGGATGTTTAGAAATAATAAACCACACTTGAAAGAAAAAAAAAAGAAAAGAAAAAAGTTGTTCACAGATCCTAATTGAACAACCGTGTGCGGTAGAAGGGAGAAGGCAAGGGAGCCACCTTCTCTGCAGGAGCTCATCAACCTCTGGGCATCACCAGGTCTGTAGGAAAACAGGGGAGTAGAGCCGAGCAGGGAAAAAGCAATGGAAAAGGGCATAAAAGTTCCAGGACACAGGACCTGAAAGACTTGAGTTGAAGACCCCTGCTATAAAACAACTGAAAATGCAAAAGTACAAAATGGCAAACTGGACGAAATGACCAGCAAATATGGTGAAATAATAGATGTCCAAGCAATCCTTAATGCAGCTTTTATTCAGTTTATGGTTTTGCCTGGTTTCATTTGAGTCATCTGCTTTGGTTTGGATATTTTGCATTTAACCTTGTATTGATAACTGCTTTCAGTATCAGCGCCTTTGAAGTTAGGTGTCTTTGTCCAGTTTCAGTGAAAAACAGTTTCACTGTTTCAATAAATTTACAGACTCATCTTATGTTGTCAATTGAGGAGTGTTAAATGTTAAACATAAAACCTCAAGATGATTTTCTTTATTAGATTTTTCACTTTCAATTCCCTATGTATTCGCTATGTAATTTACTGCAAGAAAAATAAATAGGAAAAGTGGCTTTTAACCGTTTACTACAGTTGATGCTGTTGTCTAGTTTATTTATGGTAGAGAAAGAGGCAGGCCGGCAGTGCATACAGTAAGTCAATCCTAAAACTAACTAGTATACTTGAAAATGATGACTCTGTCTTTATTTAGTGGATGATCAGAAAAACCATCTGTGATTTAGGGCTTATTTTTTACTGGACGGATGAAAACTAATTCATCAACAGCATTTTACCAGTTAGGATTGTCTGATTAATGATGTGTGTAATGAGTCTGTTCATGATTAGGAATCGTTTGTCGCCTCGCATGCTCTCTGAAATGCCAGCCTTATAAAAGTCCAACCTCTTGTGAGCAGGTTCTTGATAGCCAATCAATAGTCCATCGCAAGTCCATGGCAGCTCTCACATGTCATCAAGCTAAAAACCATAAAGCAGCAGTTTGGCTCAGTGTTGCTTACCTAGCATTTTGTGAGGCATAGCGCTTTTTTCCGGGTGTTATTAATCCACCTTTGGAATTCCACGGCTGCCAAGAGCAATCACTTGCTGACTCCATTATGGAAGATGCAGACAGGTGATTCATTGCAAGTCATTTATTTTTGACATCTCTTAACAGAGATTTGATTGCTTTCTGAAAATAATTCGGCTCCAAACTGTGACAGAACAGAGATGTTTTCCTACAGAAAAGACACACATAGTTAGAGCATAACATCTTCAGGTTTCAAATATGAGCAATTAACTGAGCTATGATTAAACAAAAGTCTCTATTCGTTCACTAAAGTGGCTTGTCGAGACTGTTCCTAAAACATTTTACCCCCCCCCCCCCCCCGGCTATTGCAGTTTGGACACTGCTGAACTTGTTTGTGACTCAAGATGTTTCCCTGTCTTAGATGCAGGAGTTATGATTATAAGTGAAAAAAGAAGGCATTGGCTGATTGCAGTAAAGAAAATGTTTTGCTGACATTTTGCTAAAGGAAAAGTCGATTGTCAAACATAATACGTGTGGAGCAGCAAGACCCTTTCTAGAGTGTTGCTGTATGTCTTGAAAGGTACTGCAGATTTATTACGTCACCATTTCTCTATTACTTGCATCGTAATGCTTTCGCATTTGCAGCCATGCTTAGAAATATTTAGCAGACTATTTGAATAACCTGGCTGCCTCTTGTGATGTGATTTCTATAAGCATTTTTCAAACAAAAGACCCACATCACTCGCCTGCCTAATTTATAATTCATTGTGCTTTGCCGTTGTCTGTGCACTGGAAAATCAAACAGTACAGAAATAGCCGCAGCCTCATCATCCACATTTACATTTACGCTAAAAACATAATAAATGCAGTAAAGGTCTTCATGCAGTAGGCTAAACAAGTTGTGGGGAATTTCAAAGGACACACAAGATGTCACAGGAAGAATTAATTTATTTTACCACAAACCCATCTAACGCAACAGTCCCCACAACCCGACCTATACGGTCCATACTCCGGCCCTAACCCCCTACCCCGATCCCAGCCCAGATGACCAATGAACCGGGAGGTGCTTCCTCCCCCACACTCTACCCTCAATATGTAAGCCCTTGCCCCATATTCCATGGGAGATTAGAAGTTCCAGCCCCAGCCGACCTCCGGGACCCAACGCCCATCCCCAGCCCAGACCCCGACTAGGTGGCTCAATCGTCCTCCAGGCCCTGGACTCCGGATGTCAGTCGGAGAACAAGGGTGTGGGAAAGACCAAACGCCTGTGTGAGAACGTTATAAATGAAATTAAATGAAGTTGGACAATAGATTTGGGGCAAAGGACGTCACAAGACATCGGGGCAGCGACGTCCCCACTCCCCAAGGTCCTACATGTGTGGCAGCGTGTTGGAGCGGGTAGAAGGAGAGGTCCGGGGATGGGGAGGAAATGATTGGGGAGCAACATTCCCTCCCAGGTAGCCAGCTCCCCCGCTGGCACAACTAGCCAACAAAGTCTGCGGGCTCAGAGGCTAGAGACAAGCGGCGAGGACCGAGAGCCAACTGTAAACCGAAACCAACACCCCAACGCCCCCTCCTTTTTTTACATTTGTATCTTTTTTGCTTTCCGAATTTAGCACCTTCTTTCTACACTGATTTTGACAAACTTTAAATGAGAAGGCTGTGCTTCAACAGTCACTTTCTTTTTGTCATTTAGTGAAGACAACATTGGTGGTCTTCAATAAGGAGTGCACAATTCCTAGTTTTCCTGCCAGGTGGTTCTCCATTCTGAGCTGTGGATCTCTGCAGCTCCTCGAGCGTTACCATGAGCCTATTGAATTATTTACTGATTAATGCCCAGTGTGTAAGTTTAAGTGAATGACTCTCTTTTTGTTGTTGTGCGGTCGTGCCATACTTCTTTTATTTTAAGATGATGGCTAGAACAGTGCACTGTGAGAAGTGTTAAATTACTTCATAATACCCATCAGCTTTATTTGTAATGAAATTAAACTACACAGAGGTCTTTATACACATAAGGAGATTTTTGAAGGCAATTGGCATGTGGTAATTTACCTTCCAAAAATCATGAGCTTGCAAAACGAAAAAAAAAGGAAACACTTCCTAAAGTTTTGAATACTTTTGCAATGCACTGTGTAAGGAAAGAAACTAGTAAACATGTATTTTGTCTTCAAGACAGAGCCAGTTGCTACTGAAAACAATTAGTTTTGATATCTAGTTATTTCAAAAAGCAGTTTGCTGCCCTGTTTATCTACATTTACCTAAAAGTGTCGCAAATGTATTTGTTTGTGTTTTCATTTTTAGCTTAGAAATGTAACAAACAGTTGTTCACCAACTCTATCGCTATTAACATAGCTGTGATTAAATTAGCTTAAAATGTGTGTTTGTTTGTTTTTTACTCTCTACTAAATAAAAACAATACTATATAGTAAGGTGGACTACACAAAATCAGTTTTGTCTCAAAGAACTGTGCTTAAGAAAGCCATTCAGAGGTAGAGTAGTAAAGGACTCTGAGAGAGTGAGGACGATGTGCTAACAGGGTGTTTCTCACTTCCCTGCCACTTGACAGAGAGGAGATGAAGTCCCTCCAGGCAGCCCTGCAGAAGCAGCTGGATGAGGCAAATGAGAGAGCTGAAAAGCAGCAGGCCACGGTAAGACAGCAATGACCTCACCATCAGCGCTCGGTCTCCTCTAACCAGCCCCGTCACCTGTCACACAGGCCCCCTCGGTGATCGACGCTCATTACACAGCAGCTGGGTCTCCCTTCCATCTCACAACTCCAAACTGAAACTCTAATACAGCAGGAGAAAAACCTTGTGCCACGTCTTGTTTGTTTGGACCCAAATCGAATGTGTTTGTTACCATGCAAAATAAGGAAAAATAAGCAAGAGATTGTATTTAAAGGGATGGTAGAGTGAATGTTTTCCCTCATTTGCTGAATCAGGGAATATTTAGATTTACTTTCCAAAGTTTTGAGCTGGGACTATAAATCTTATACTTATTCAAATGTTTCACAACATCAAATACTAGTGCCACTGTAAATAAAAGGGACAAAACTATTGCAAAAACTATTTATTTAAATTAACTACATATGTTATGATTTCTACCTACTGCATGTAATGTTACATTAATGCTCTGTTTTACTGTCAAACAAAGGCCACCAACACTTTTAAGAAGGGTAAAGATAAAGGTAGTTAAATGCAACTCTATGTTGGTGAAGATTCTCAGTCATTTTATTTTGTTTTTTTTTTTTTTTTTTTTTGGGGGGGGGGGGGGGGGTTCATGATTCTCTGTTTATTACCAGAGTAATAACATCCTGGGATTGTATAAAGTAACTGTTGTGTTTAGATGACACGTAGGAGGGCAAATATAGAGGCATTAAACCAAGAATGGATATATAGATAAAAATAAAACACCAATAAAAACTCAGCCATGATTCAGCCATGTATTCGATTGATTCAATTTACCCTTTATTATAAAATAAAAGGCTACTTCAGACTCACTTCCAAGTAATTAAATTCGAGCTTCGGCTTTTTACATGTGAAGATACAGTATCTAAGGTTATTGAATTCCTACTTCAGCAGAGCATAACCACTTATCAAGGAAAATATGGTATGTTTTATGTCCTCTACATATCCAGACAATACTGTGCTAATAGTCAGTTTGAAATAATAGTCAAAGTTCAAGTTTAAAAAAATTATCACTAATCATGATATAATTTAAACTTTACAGATACAAGTTTTGTTCAGTTTATTTTCTCCACAATCCTGCTTTTCATAAACGTGCCTTAACAGCAACAAACTGGTGAGATTTCAAATGAAGTCAATTTATTTCACGACAACAAGTCATTAAAATCCCACCGAGGTTATGACTTTCAATCAGCATACCTAATGTTTGCTAGTGTTTTTACTAGTTCTACTACCAAACACTGTGAGACAAAAGGTTGAACAGATTGAAGAAAGATGAAGTTTTTTTTTTGTATCAGAGCAACGTTTAAAACCCTGCCATTTGTTTGCACTTGTCAAGAAAAAAAAGATAAAAAATAAAATCTCCTGCTATGAAATGAATGGGCATGAATATTACCTGATTGAATACTTATGGTTTTGGTTCTAAAAAGGACTCTCAAAGGGCTACTCCTATAACGACTCACTGCCAATTATTCAAAGTTTCATCTTATAATTTTTATGTAAAGATAAATTAGGTGCTGATGTTCTTGCTGTAGATGACAGACCCTAGTGATCTGTAAAAAATTAAGCATTTCATTTTAAACTACTTTCTTAGGCCATTACATATGCTGACAGTACTCTGCTAATAGATATACTGCACTGACTGGCCACATTCTGGTTGTACAAAAAGATCACAAGATCAAAACGAAATATAAAACCTTATAAATGTGTAATTTTTCAGTAAATTTTTATTTCTTCACATGGTGTGAACAACAGTAATGTAAAAGTGTTTAATCTTTAGACCAGGAAACCATTTTAACACAAAATATAACCTGAATAAAAATAAGTTTTCAAAAGATAATTTAATTTATTAAGTTAAAAAAGCGGTTCATGCGATCCTTGCCCTATGTGAAAAAGTAATTGCCCCCTAATTTTTCCATTCTTGGAGACAAGAACTGCCATCAAGTGTTTATAATAACTGTGAATATGTTTTTTTTTTATTATTCATCACTGTGGAGGAATTAAATTCATTTAATTCAGTAGCAAAGGAAGTTTCTGAACATAAACAATCTGTTTAACATGATGCCATATCATTGGAACCTCATACAAGTATGGAAAGTGGGTCAAACATGGTGTATTGTTGTGCTACATAACCCAAATGTCCTTGGTAATCAACTGTTGGCCAGATATGCTCCTTCAGGACTCTCTGGCAAAGAGCAGAATTAATGGTACCATCAATTTTGCAAGATGCGACGGGAGCCACCAGCTTTGTCTTGTCAGTCCCCAAAATATTTAGCAAAAGTCTTTTTTGTCATATATTAGATGAATCTCACTGTGGTTTTCCCTGGAGTCCCAAAGATTCAGAAAGGCTTTGTAACCCTTTCCAGCCTGGGAAACGTTCCATGTTTACATGGACATAAGTAATCAGAATAAAGGGCTGATTGGAGGAAATTGGGGAAAAATGCCCCGACTGCGCATGTGTGCCCTATGTCTCTCTTCTTGTAATGCAGGAAGACCAACAGCATGTGTAAATTAAACAAATTTTGTTAATGATCTGGAACATACAAGTGTGACTGAAAGCATAAATAAAAGAAGCCCTTTAAGGTTCAAAGCTTTTTTCTGTACTAAAATCCTGTCAAGCCATCCTGTGTCAAAACAGCACAGATCTGCCTTCATGTTAAAAGAAAAGTCCCTTTTTTTACAGAAACAGCTTGTTAAAATTTTCACTAAGTTACAACAGCTAAAATCCTGAAAATAAAGATTGACTTGTCCTTTTGCAATATTGTTGACAATGAGCTCTACATTGTCAGAAAGATAAATGCTTACTGCATAACTTAAACTCCCTAGAATTGGTTCTCACTTGTTCAAATATGAAATAATAATTCTGCCGTGAATTGGACAACAGCATTGACTCATGGAATACAAGTGGATTTGATATTAAAAAGAAATCTGAAGAGGCGACTTCAGTACTGACTCACTCCCAATTATTTAAAGATTCAGCTTGGCCTTATGTTATGTAAAGATATTTTAGGGCATTGACGTTCATGGAGCCACATACAGCTTTCCTTTGCCTCATATTTTCTGTTGTCCTGGGAAAACACCCTTCCCCTTCGGTGAAAATGAAGTTATACATTTTTCTCTCCTTCAGCCTGAAAGTCGCGCACAAAGGGAATGACCCAAAACCTGACTTACGTGTTTTATCCAAGATAAAGAGATTTTTGAACTGTCTGACACACTGAACATAAGGGGGGACACAAGTTAGTCTCTTAAAGTCTTGTTTTACCCCTTAAACCTTTTTCTGAAGAATTACTGCCATGACACCATTTACTCCACCGACCCAGCCAACACTAGAGCTCTTCTTACCTCTGTGTGGTTTGTTCTCTTGTTTATCATGTGAATATTTGCCATCATGTGACATGAAATGTGGCTAAACAGATGCGGTAGGAATGTTAAGTCGCCGTCGCTGTGGCTGCTAAGAGATGTTCTCTTCCACTGTCACATTTGTGGCATCCTTCAACCATTTTTTTTCCCTGCCCAGAATATATAAATTGATGTCTTAAATGACTGCCTCTTACTGTCTAGATGCAGACGGAATAGTTGTGAACCAGGGATGAATGCTTTCTCTGCTGTACCATTTTCTCTTCCCTGTTTACTGAGCAGTGTTTGCTGCATTGACCTACTGTATGTCAACAGCATCACTGAGCTGATGCTTGGGGTATTATATATATATATATATACTCCCATATATAAGAGACGAGGCCTCTTCTCCAATAATATGAATTAAACAAAACAACACATTTACATGATTGCTGTTATAAAGATTATCTTAAAAACCTCTCATTCAGGATGACATAAATATCCTGCTATTTAGTCCAATTATATGATAAACTCTATATTTGTACCTTGTATTTGAAATCTTATAGTCATTCAAATCAGAATCAGAAGTATTTATCTTCTGCGTTTATTCTAATGAGGGCACTCATGGCAGCAGACAAAGAGGACAATGCTTAAACTTGTCCCACCAGTACAAAATGCCTGTATTTTAGTTAATTTCACACAAGTCAAACTGTCATTCTCATCGATGTTACACTTATTTTCTTCAAAAAGCTACTGTCCGGAAATATGCAAATGTCCGTGCTTAAAACCCAGTAATTAAAACAATAGCCTTTTTAGTCCATGATCTAAATAATACATTTATTATTAAGTGTTGTTTTTTTTCTCTTTAAAATCTAAAGTGCAGTGGCAGTATTTTTCCCTGTCGCTGTTTTTCTAACCATTCCCTCAGGCTGTGGCAGTGACTGAAAGGCTCAAACATGAACCTCGATGTTATCATGTGCTGCTCGGAGATGTGAGTCAACTGGCGAGACTTAGTTTACTATTCCCCGGGGTGGATACCTGGCATGAGGTCACCAGCCCCATGAATCTTTCCCTTTTTGTCCCTGGGACTATCTTGACGACCTCTCCCAAGGACATACAACATTTGGGGAAAAAAAAAAAAAATAGTCTAAATGGGGAAAGGCAGAAACATTCCAAACCAAAGCCTATCTCTCTGATACACAACCACCTAATGTATTTGTTTGGTTGCCCATGGCAGGAGTTTGCCATCTGCAGTAGATGTTTGAACCTCCATTTGGCTGAAATCAGCACACACACACACACACAGGCCTCACGCCTGCACCGGGAAACATGCTGAGCTGTTGATAAAAGCATTGCCAAAAACAAAGATATCACTCTGGCACAATAAAAATATAAGCCAATAAATCAGGGACTGTGTACAAAATGGGATAAATGTGTCAGTGTATCACATTTCTAGAAGTCTGTACTTAAACATACCGACATTAGATTCTCCTTACGAAGCACTAAATGGAATATCCCATGTTCCAGTTTTGGTTGGAAATAAAAGCCTTTTAAATCCGGATGAACTGACATTTAAATAGTTAAAAAATATAAACATTTATGTCTTAAAAGACTCCAGAAGGCCACTAAAGAGAAACTATGTTTATTAGTTGGAAATATATCTAAACACTGGTAAAATGCGACCATGAAAAATAATTTCAGATGTTTTTAGATATTTATTGTAATATCATATTGCGTAACTGGAAAACAATTGACTGAAAGGAAAAAAATAAAAACATCAAATTTAATTATGTTTTAAGTTAATTAAAAAAACACTTTTTGATTCAATTTGTGCGTTCAGTCTTATTTGATAGGAGTCTGACAGCATTCTGACATCTTGATTTAGGAATATTTTCCTACTATGCTTTGCAAAAGTCCTCCAGATGTATCAAATTATGAGAATATCTCTTGGCCACAACACTTTTCAAATTGTCTGAGATATGTTTCTGGATTTTAGCGAGGTTGTTCCAATACCCTTATTTTCCTTCTGGTGAAGGCATTATTTTTCTTCATTGTTTTTAAATGTAAGCTTGACCTCATATTGATGTTAAAAAGTAAAACCTCTCTTCATCTTCAACTTTTCAGCAGACAATAAAAAGTTTTGGGTCAAAACTTGGTGTACTTCCATTTGGTGAGGATAGTTTTTGTGCCAAACCTACTCTATGGAAGTAAGACAAGACATTTATGTTTGCTTTCATTAAACTGTAAACTGTGTTTTTTGATTAAGCTTACTTCTTCATTCTAACAGAGCGTCTTGACAACAACTCTTACAATGTTGGAAAGCTTGTTAATTTCCCCTTAAATGGCGTTACGTTTGTAAGGAAAGTCCATATGTGAATTGAGCAGCTGAGTAGAGTATATAGGGAGCACGCTTTTAAAAACATGCCAAAACATCTTTTGAGTTTAGGTGGTAGCAATGTGGGGTGGCTTCTCCCTCACTGGAAAAAGACAAGGCTTGACATTATTGGAAGCAATATCCATGCAGATAGCTATCGAGACGAGATTATACAACACAAGTGATTCTCATATCTCCACTGTTGGGGATTGACTCTATCCCTAAACATGTCAAGGGCCCACAGTTTGGATGTGCTGCTCATGCCAAAAAGACCCATGCAGCCCCACTGGTTGATGGAAAAAGCTGGTTGAAGACCGGACACTGGGGAGCATTTGAATTACATTGCTGGAGACGATCCCGTAGCAGCGCGTCACTATAGAGGACTGAATGATAAACCTCATTTGAAAGAGGATTTTAAAAAAGTATTAGTGGAAATGTGTACATAATAATGCAACCATGTTGCTGTAGCACTTATTTTTGCCATCTAGCATATTTGTTTGCATTTTTTTTCATTTGACTTGTATAGATAAAACTCACAAACTCAGATTTTTTTTTTACCTCACAAAAACCTGCCATTTTAGTTCCACTTTTTATATATAATTGCAAAGATACCCATATTACTACTATTGTGTGAAGTCTGTAATTCAAATGTAACAGCCATTTAACTTCCATTTAACACAATCAACATTGCAAAGGCCAAACCGTAATCAATTTAATTAAATGACATTTAGCGCTCTAATGTAATGCTCTGTCTTTATTTTAAAGTTGTATCTTTTATCTGTACTATTCTAAGGGGCATTGACAATGACTTAATATGACGTTTAATGTAATCATGACTTTTGAATGAATGAGTCTACTGGTAAATTTTATATTTTGTTTCGTTATATTTATGAATTGTTGTGGTTTAATGGCAAATCTATAAATCCAGTGCATTTGATTCCAGATTTATTTGATTTTCTACTTTTAGTAGCAGTGATTGTGTGATGAAGCAAATGTGTGGTAATCCGCAGCTGAAACAGTTCTCCCCAATGGCATGAGTAATTTTTGCTAAGAGCTAGACTACAAAGCTGTTTAAGAAGATTAGTAACATATTTTTTTTTTCTAATTCTTTGTGACCCATTTTTAACAATTCAGGAACAAAATTACTTTGATTCACATCATTTGTTCAAGTTGGGTGGGCATAGTTAATGTTCAAAATTTTCAAACATTAGGAAATTATATGTATATGTAAAAACACCATTTTCTGAGACAACCAGAGCCTTTGAATGCAGGCCTTTTAAAAACATATCCTTCACTATTAGGCATAATCATGTATGTAAAAGCAAAGCCTGTTGCTCTCCTGCTGTATTTGATATCAGTAATGTAATTGTGTTTACTTGTCTTTTTTATTTTTAGTTTTATTTTTTTTACCAAAAGAGGGTTCTAATATGAAAATAAATTGTTGTATGTCTCACTGGAGCAGCTAAAAAATAAGTTAATGAAAGCTTTAGATTTAAAAATATAAATATACAGTGAAGTGAATACCATTTCTTCTGATTCTTTTTTTGTTGTTGAAGGAATTGCCTCTTAGACATTCGTTCTAGCACGCCTCACATGACATATAAACATGTACACACACACACACACACACACACACACACACACCTACTCAGTTTGCTTCTCTGATTGCGTTTTTGTTCCTCTTTTGTTCTCAGATAAAATTTCTGAAAGTGGAGATGGAGAAAAAAACCAAAATCATCAAGGATTTACAACAAGAGGTGAGTCATCAACGTATCATCAAAGGCTGGGAAAAAATCCCAACACACAGCCATAAGGTACATGTATCAAACATATCTTGTTGTGATTTTCCCATCAAAGTTCTCTGTCCCCTTGCCTTGTTTAGATCAATTTAATTTAATGATTTTCTGAGTTTGCCAAATGACTTCTGACAATCCGATGGGACTCGGGAAAGGGCTTGTTAATTTCAATCAAAGGTGGACATTCACTGGGTTGAACACAAGGATTCTCGCAACTATTTTGTGAACGCAGGAGTGCATTCTTTGATCATCACTGCAGTCTTGATTGCAATTGTTGGATGAGAATGTGGCCATTTTTTTTCAAGTACCTCCATGCATGCTTGTCAATACCAGGACAAAAAGGTTTGAAGCCTTAAACAGCTGCAGAAAAAACTTCAGCTTCAACTAAACTTTCACTATGACTTCATACTGTTTGTGATTTAGCTTGTTATCTGCAGGAAAAACAAAAGATTGTACACTTATAAAAGGAATCAAAACAACTTCTGCCCATTAAATGGAACATGGCTATACTGGCAGTCGGAGACTTTATAGATGTTTTATGCCAGTAGGTTGGATGTTTTATTATCTTCGCTTAAGGGATGTTGGGGTTAGCTATGTGATGAGAAAACAAAGGGACCCTTATAGAGCAGTATTGTGACAACTGAGATAAAATTCTACAGTCCCATGTAATTAATCTTGAGTGACTTTTGTAAATATAGAGGGCCTTTTTCACAGATCAGTATTGCTGGAAATATCAAGTAATAGATTGAAACAATCTGTTAATTGTCTGTATTTTAAATATGTAGAAAGCTTCATTTCTACATTGGTGTTTGATTCAGCAGAGAAACATTTGAAGTGTAATTCATACCAAACAATTTGTAATTTACTTTTAAACTACATTGTTTCTTAACTGGGAAGCAATAAAAAAATACTTGTGTAATGTTTATGTAATACAGTAAAAGAGAATGTTTTCAATTGCATCAACCTAATAATTTAAATCCCTGGACCATGATGAAACTGTTCTGAAAAGTGATAAATATTGCTCAAAGCTGGTCTGTAGGAATTTTTTTTATTTATTTTTTTTTGCCAGGTGCTCAAATTAATTGGGGACCAGTTCTGATTAAACTTCTGTTTTGGTAACATGATCAAGTGCCTCAGATTAGGAACCAAACAATGACATAATGACATCAAATTACTGCAGTCAAGCTGTTCTGAGAAGTACCTGTCGCTGTGCAGGTTTCTGTGCATTTATCAAATGTAGGATCACAGCAGATGTGCTCATACTTTTTTTTTCATTTTAATCAGTTTTCCACATCTTATGTGGTTGTTTTTTATTAGTTACAACTGATCATTGTTTAAACTCAAAAGTTGTTAAAATCTTTTGTCATAGTCTGTTCTGCAGTTTCCAAATGAAACATATGCTGTCTTGTCTTGTATTCTTGAGCTCCTGACCTCTGGAAATATGGCACATTTGAAATTTTTTAACTCAGTGTCTCAATATTTCACTGAACTGAACAGTTGCCAGCGTACTGGCCAGAGGGAACATTGTGCCATCCTTAGCAGGGTAGAAAGGGCCAAAGTCACCAAGCGGAATAATTCTATCAGTCCCTCGTGGCTACTAAAATACATAACTCACAAAGGTCAAAGTAGATTCAGTTGAATCCTTGTCATTGTTGTTTTTTGTTTGGTTGGTTATTTTATTTGCATTCTGGTGTTTTAATGGCTCAAATTATAGTTTGACAGTTGCAACAGATTAGTTTATTTCAGAATGTGAAAGTAGACCTATACAATACAGGTTCATACTTTAGTACACCGAGGTATTTTGATTTCTTCCATTAGTACTAAGTCCATTTAAAATGTATTATTACTTTTTTATCTTTTTCTTACACTTCTAATGACCATCTGAAAAGTGAGGCATGCAATTTTTTTTTAATTCAGCCTGTTTTTAGAATCAACTTTTACTGCAATTGTCACTGCAAGTTTTCAGAGGGAGCAGACTACCAGGTCAGGTATTCCACGGTTATCCCTGAGCTGTCTTAAACCAGCTGTGTTGGATGGCCTCACACGTGTTGTTCAGAAAAATAACGTGCCCTAAACTGTGGATCATTTGTAGTAGCTGATTTCCTAAATGTAATCAGAGCTATGACTGCACTCATGTTGCTATATCCATGCTCAACTCAGGATTCCACTATACTATACTAACAATTACAGTTATTCTCGTTAAAATAGTAATGTTGGGAATAACATATGAGCAGGCTCCGTGCGTGTTGTCTGACTTCTAAGTGATTTTTTTTTTAATGTAACATCCTGAATCATTTTAAAGATATATAGCAGTTCACAAAGTGTGTGTAGTGACAGACATCGTCATCGAAATAGCCAATTTCTTTAATGAGATGCTGATGTCACGCAATGAGCTGTTGGTTTGCTGTAATTAACTGCGAATATCCCTCGATGTGTCTCTGTGACTATCTGACTGTGTCGTTATTTGAACACGTGATGTGTGCCTTCCTGGTATTTATACTAATTTGCGCATGTGAACTTCTACATTTTCCCTCGCATATCTGGATGTATTAAGGCAACGTGTGCATTGACACAGCTACGTACGGTTTTACTGTACACATCTGATGGTTTTGTGTGCCGCAAGTTTCAAAATTTCTCGCTTACACCAACTTTTAATGGTAGCTGCACACTCTTGTATGCATGAAGCCCCAGAACACATTCTTTTACATTTTTCCTGGTTGCCCTTATTGTCTTGTGGCAAACTGCAGCCGAACTTCCTATGACTTTCTTTCAACAATGGTTTTTGCAACATATTAGAGATGATGGTGGACATTCAACCAAATAAATGTATGTGTATATATATATATATATATATATATATATATATATATATATATATATATATGTGTGTGTGTAGAGTATTTGCCTGGATATTAATGCACTTACGCTGTAATATCAAACATGGAATGACTTTTAATGAGTGTTTTTTGATTAGATATATTAGATTTGCTCTTGCTGTTGCATGTCCCTCTGCATGAAGTAATCAGAGATAAATGCAGAGACACTTCAATAATCAATCAAGTGATTTTCACAGAAGGAGTTTGTACACATCTGCGATATTCTGCAGAAGATCAGTTTAACTGACTAAATGACCTATAAAGAGGGCCGTGATTTAGCTTTGTGATTAACAATTAGATATTTATTTACTATCACATAGCACCTGATTTTGGATGAATCACAAACAGAAACGGTAATGAGGGGGCATAAAAATGTCAGAGTGTTGCTCACAGCCAGTGCAGCTTCTGTATGATTCTATGTTTTCACATGTTCTTAACCCGCTCCTACCACTAATCCTTATTACCATAAGCCAGTCATCAATGCACACACTAATCTCGCCAAAACAAAGAGCTGGCAAACAGCTTTGCCAATTGTTAGACTTGATTTAGAGTTAACTGAGCTGTAATTGGAGAGACACGGTAAATTATCTGTACTTTTTAATGAAAACTGTTTAGATGTTTTGCTACAGCAAAGGTGGTGCGGAAGTTATTTACTCACAATTACAATGCTGGGAAGAGGCTGGAGCAGCAAGCAGTGGGAGGCACAGACAATAAATTATTTCACAAACACACAGTTGTCCCCCCTGCCGCATCGCTGTTGACATTTTAAGATCTGCCTTCTCCCTTACAGATCTACATATCTTGTAGGTTAGGGGGCTTTTACAATCACAGAACGAGTTGTTTGCAGTAAATAGAAGTCAAAGAACTTTTGACATCTGTGCCCTGTTGACATTTAAATCACAGCTACATGCAGAGTATTATGAGAAACATTTCCTTGTACTTGTTATGTTTTTTGGCCTGCACAATGGAGCTGTTGTTAGCACTGTTGCCCAGCAGCAAGACAATCCTGGGTTTGAATCCCGGCCTGATCTCCTTGTGCATTCGTGGGCTCTCTCCAGGTACCCTGGATTCCTCCCACGATGCAACAATATGAATTGGTTACTGTAAATTTTCCTTGGGTGTGGTAGTGTTTTTTGTCTTATGTGTCTCAATGTCATATATGTAGCAGTGCCAACATACCCACCTCCCCACAACATTGTATTCTGAGACAATTATCACGAATAAATCCTTCCAACCTTTTTTTTTTCCTGAAAATATCTAAAAATTTGCCCTTAAAGATGATGTGAGGAATTACTGTTCAAATCCTCTGAAGGCAGGTGGTTCAGGCATCTGATTAGGAGACTGCTGACATTGCACTCTTTGTGGGTTTTCTGTGCTTATCCCACTGAGCTGGAGGAGGCTTCTATAGAGAGGAATGTCTGGGTCTCACATCTGGATGGATGGATGGATGGATGGATGGATGGATGGATGGATGGATGGATGGATGGATGGATGGATGGATGGATGGATGGATGGATGGATGGATGGATGGATGGATGTATGGATGGATGGATGTATGGATGGATGGATAGATGGATGGATGGATGGATGGATGGATGGATGGACGGACGGACAGACGGACGGACGGACGGTGGAGCTAGTGGAGCAACTGCTCATCTATTTGACTCAAAGAAATATTATCAGAAACTTATCACGATTACAATTTTTAGACCTTACTCACACCAATCTTTGCCTTTAATTTGATTTAATAATTAATAATAATAATCAAGGTCAAAGTATCTTTATTAGTCTCACTGGAGAGGAATTTGCCTTGGATACAAGGATCAGCTGCATCGTACTACATATACAATCACTAATAAAAGGAGTCTCAGTAAAATACTAAATAAATATACAATATTAAGAATAGTTCATAGGTCACAGTTTGACTAAAACAATCATATTAAACTGTGCAAATCAACCTTTTGTTTGCTGCTGTAGCACATAAGAGGTCGACCTACGTGTCCTTGCCCTTCCCCTGTTGTTTTATAGACAATGGGATAATAATAATAATAATAATAATAATAATAATAATAATAATAATAATAATAATAATAATAATAATAATAATCTGGTTTGATCCAGTTCAACTTTTTTGCCAGTTTTATGTTGTGTGGTGGGAATAACGTATTAGTTTAATTTAGCAACTCCCATTTTACAACATAATCAGGCAGCTATGGATAGATGAAAATAGATGAATGACAATAGGTAAGCTCTCAATGACCATACAACACAGAGTACAAACACATTTTAAAATTTCTAGATTTGAGGCAGGAATTTACCAAATTCTGGATTAGGGCTCTAATAACTGCACTGCGTGCCTCCTCATTACCAGGGAACACATAAAGCAACAGTTTATTGGATAATCCAGTCACACTTTGACCAATATATATTTTGAAAACATTTCATTCTTTAGCCTTACAACCTACAAAATGCCCTGCAAAATAATAAATCATAAAGACTTGAGAACAACTAGTTAATTGAAGTGTAAAAATGACCAGCAACGTAATACTGGAGATAACACAAATGTGCTTAACAACCATTTTAATCTTTACTAGTTTGCTGTTTTTATCTATTTAAAGGGTGCCATTTTGTATTAGTTGGAAGAATTGTGGCCAGAATGTGCTGTTAGTTATTATCTTAAAAGTTTATTTGATTTCTTGAAATCATTTCATGACTCACTGTGGGGACCAGTCATACATTTAGAAGCACTTAGATTAGTAATTACGACAGACCTAATCATAAAACCTTTAGATTTGGGCTTTTTGTTTTTTTTTACCACAATCAATATGTGGATGGTGATTTGTTATGTATTAGTAAATTGTCTAGTAGTTAACCCATTGCACCCCAGCGCTTCAAGAAACAATTTGGAAAATAGAGAGGGAGTGAAAGGACCCAAAAGTGAAGAGCACTGACATCACGGTATGGTGAAAAGAAGCAGTACAGCAGATTATCCGCTGAGTCATGCCATATGGCAGTGTGACTGACACACACAGTTAATGTTTAGATTATTAATGTTTTTTGTTATTAATAGAAACAAAGGCCTCTTCCATAGATGGTACCTTTCTGTACTATGTTACTGTAATGACAGTATGACTGACTTAGCATAAAAATTGTTATGGGGCGTGCTCCTATGGCGCAGGGGTAGAGAGCACGACCCATGTATGGAGCATTAGGCCTCGACGCGTCTGACTTAAGGTCGGTCCTTCACTGCATGTCTCCACCCCCTTTCTCAACCCCCCTTTTCTGTCAAGTCCACTTTGAAAAAATGTGCCAGTAGTGCCCCAAACAGTCAGAAAAGAAAAAAAAAATAGTTATGAGCAAACAAATGCCTTGTTCAAGAGCTCTTTATACATTTCTTTAATTTACCTTGACATAGAATATGCTAATAATTGAGTGTTTACTATACAGGGAGCATTGAACCTACAGTTTTAATGTTCAATGGGAATGAATCACAAGATTGTTGGGGGTTTTCTGGTGAATGATGCATTAAAATGTTATAGTGACTAGATTAAAATTAATACTGTATGAAAGCACACTTTCTAGCACTGCACTAAAGTAAAGCTGTTACAAATTACATTAAAAAATATGAAACAATGTTGATAAACCATGATCTTTATCATTTGGCAAAAAACACCTTGAGCTCCTCTACGTGAGAGTACTATACATTATCCCACCAGTTACATTTGGGACCGATCATACAACACATGTTTCATATATTAATATTATTTGTTTACAAATCTTCATTTGTTCAAAGAGCTGCCATTGGGACCTGATTTGGGTATTTTCATGTCTGGGGTCAATTTTGTATTAAATTGGTTAAGCATACTATTCTGGATGCTTATAAAACACACTGAAAAGATCTACAGTTTGAAAAATGTATGATCTTTGATCAAGTTAAATGGTAAATGGCCTTCACTTGTATAACTCTTATCAAGTCCCCAAAGTGCTTCACACTACAATCGGTCAATCACCAATTCACATGCTGACGGTGGCGATCTACCTTGTAGCCACAGCTGCCTGAGGCAGACTGACAGAATCGAGGCTGCCATACATTCAGCGCCACTGGGTCCTCTGACCACTCCCATGAGGCAAAGCAGGTGAAATGTCTTGCCCAAGTGCATTACAACTGAGACAGTCAGTCAATCCAGTGTTTGCAGGACAGCCCTCCCACAGCCCTCCCTAGCTCCTGCCCCACTGTCGTCCCCAGGTTGGGAAACTGCCTACACAAGCTATTAGCTTTTAAAAGACTGTTAAATAACTGACTTTAATAACAACAAAAGTAGTGCTTACTGTATAGATACATATAAGTTCTCCTCTCTAACCCCTTCCATTCTTAACTTAGCACATCAGTGACAGTCAAAACAGTCTCTCCACAAGGTTGAAATACTGCTATAAAGACAGTCTAGAAAAACTACTGTTCAACTTTAGCAATGGCCCCCAGAGTTTTGACTTGACGAATGGCAATGTATGTTACATTCAGGGAACTTAATAGAGTCATTAAAAGAGTTACGTTAAAGTTTTTTGTTTTCTCAAAAAACGGCTATGTGAGGTCAACATATCTGAGTTATGTGCACACTTGTGTGGAGCAAGGAACAATTCAATCTCCCATATTATGTTGCTATATGTGTTTTAAACATTTTAGCACCAGCCTTTGTGCCTCATTTCAGGATTTGCCTTCATTGGGAATGTATGCTGAAAATGTTTTTTGCAATACCATTATTACAGAGATGTGATTTTTGTTGTGAAGTTCATAGTAATTCCTGACTAACCTTAAAGGAGTATCTAGAACACAAACAATGTCCTTTGTTCACATCAGTCCCAGCTTTTGAAATGTCTTTTTATGTTGCATATTATTGTGATGTCCATCATGGTGTCACTGGGGACGCTTTATGGCTGCAATTCACTGTCAAGCCGTCATCAATGATTTGCTTTCAAGGCTTATTATGAGCATTTTGCAGGAGAATGATTTACAGGCTTACTTGGATCCTGCTGGGACCCATCAGGTTCTCACGGAGCATTGTAATAGGCAGTTTTGCCACCACAGTGCTGATATATATATATATATATATATATATATATACATATATATATATATATATATATATATATATATATATATTTATATATATATATATATATTTTTTTTTTTTTTATTTTTTTTTTTTTTTTTTTTATGGCTTCACATCATTGTTCTCCTCCTTTCGTGTCTTCTGAATGTAATTTTTCAGGGTGAAGGGCAGACGAAAAAAATTGCATCACAGCATTCACTGGATGTCTTTGTGATAACCATGCTAGCCAAACAGTGGAAACAAATTGGGCTGTTAGTAGATTTTTATAGTTGGATTTAGAGCATTCCATGTTTTTTATGAAACCCACGTAGTTAACATACTAAAACTCTGGACATTTTATAATGATGACATTTAAATCTTAAAAGTTATTTATGCATGTCAAATATGTTTAGTTCACAACAGAATGTATTTAAAATCAAATCACAGAAAGTATAGAAAACAAGCTATCTCACAAATTCCATATAATGCATATCAATGTCTGTGATAGTATCATGACAGCATGTTATCAGGGGGATGAATACGGAGCAGTTTTGCAAGACACTTTCTGTAGAGAGCAGATGAGTATAATGGTGATACAGTAGCAGTGGATGTCATGTGTTTTTTGTTGAGATTCATGCATTCATATACTTTCCAAACCTATATTATCCTGTTTAGGAGTGTGTGGGTGAGCATTCAATAAATAGGTAGCAACTTGACAGATAGAAACCCATCCAGACTCCATCAGGCCAGTTTCCAACACATTTTACAGCTGACGTGCATTACGAAGAAATGTCAGCAGGTAAAATCATAGGTTTCAGAAAAATAAAGCGAGAGGTTGGATGGCATGCAGGTTTGCTCCAAGCAGACGGGTGGGCTTGAGCCTGATTGCCACTCTTATGTACCAGAGACATGAGAACTAATTTATTATTCAAAAGTAATGATTGGCAAGAAGTAGTGCAAGAGTACCAGTGTAAATGTAAATGAATAGGTTGCAGTTGTATGGACCATTCAAATTCAACATATAGATGTCAATAAAGCGGGGTGTTATACCAGCAAAACTCTCCAAACTTTGCATTTAACTTTGTATAGTTTTAACATAACAGAATTTCTCCTTTACAGAAACATATTTTCATGTTGGCCCACCTGACACAAGGACAAAACTTCATCTTGTAATCTAATATTAGAGTTAGAGTTGGACAAAGTTTAGAAATAAGGAGTCCATAAATTGTTTTTCCTTGGTATCAACAGTGAACCTTTGATACTGCAGATGTATCGCTTTATCCTTTAATTTAATCCAGTAAGTTATGTTTTTTTTTCTTATTTCAGCCAGGAAAAAAAAAACATTGTAAACAAGGCCCCATCCATTTCCAAATATCAGCACTCTGATGCTGGCGATACGTTTCCAGCGTGAGTAAGATAAGAAATTTCCCAAATTTGACAAGTTTTTTTTTTTTTTTTTTTTTGCCCGAGCTTTTTGCTGCAGACATATAAATATAGGCATGCTGTATATTAAAGTATAAAGGTTCCAGAAATATGACAAAAAACACAGCTTAGACGTAGTAAACTCAAGGATGCATATCGGGTACACAATGCTATGAATGGCAATATACAAACAGGAGACAGTGGAATAAAATAATTATAAAGTAACTGTGACTACATAAAAGGAAAATCCAAGCCACTTAAAAAAAAAAAGTTAAACACCCGCATTTTCACTCACACTATAGGTGATATAGGCTAAAATAAGTTAAGGATAAAGAACAGTATTTTTATTCAAGGACTGGCAAAAGATTGGCAAAAGATTATGAGAAGAAGCAATCAGCAGTGATTAATGAGCTGGTATACATCCTTCCATGCAATCAGCATCTATTGAGTAACAAATTTAGACATCCTTGTAGCTTCAATAAGCCTTTGATTAACAAAACAAAATCTTGATTAGGAGTTACTCTAGCTAAGTATCAAAATAGTTCAAAATAACCTGATCTATTATTATTATATTTATTATTGATCTGAGAAGTTAAAAACATTTACCTTTTCAGTGCCTTCAGCTTATCCTTCTTCATTCACCTTTTTTATTTTTTCATACTGTGACCACATCATTTTAGTTTATGACACTATGCTCATCAAAGCACCCAAAGAGCCCCAAACTGAGCACTCAACACATGCTATTTTTTTCTTTCAATGAGATCAGGGAAGTTATGAAACATTGTCAGTGTGCTAATGATTTTGCACATTTTCATTTTATCAAATGAAGCTCAAGGAAAGCTGGAAGGTCAACAAAACATTTTCCTATGTCACATCAGAAATGTTCACAAGTCATGTTTTCCAAGTCAAGTCTTAAGTCACTGACGGGCAAGTTCAAGTAAACCCTCAAGTCTTTTGTCCCAAGTCACAGTCATGTATGTGGTTACTGAAATTAATGTTTTCATCAATTCCATTACATTAAGTTAACCTACATAGGTGTAAATTAGGATTCAAAACATGTGTTGTTTGTCCAACAATTCTACATAGGTAAATAAGACAATATTTCAATCAAAAAACAGCAACTGTGCAATATTGTTTTGCAAAACAATGTGCCAAGTCTGTGTTTTTGTTGGATGCTAAGTTGAAAATGGATACCATCATGTATGCATGTGTCAGCAGGACTTATGGGCTTAATAATTCTGTAAATTGGGTGTTTAGTGACTGCAATCTGAGATAGTCTAAGATGTTGACTTACATAAGTGCAACAGACAGAATATATATATATATATATATATATATATATATATATATATATATATATATATATATATATATTATGCAGTAAACTACTAAACACCAGAACTGTTTTTGACTTAACTGTCTTGGTCAGTCACAATAAAACATAGCCCCCTGTTTATCCACTAAGTTACATTTCAAGTCTTATTCCATGCACTCTTGGTAGCCATTTTCAGTTACTCTTTGACATAGATGTATATTTTCAGATTATCCATTCAGTAGTCTTTCAACCAGTCATGTATATTACTCCATTTCCCCTACATAACATTGCTTACTCTTATTTGCCAAAGTTGTAATAAAGAAAAGCTTTCAAATTATATTGGGAGAGGACAGAAGTAATCTGGACAATGGGCAGGATGAACGTTACTAAAGAGCTTCTCTCTGGGATAATGTGGCTGTGAAATAGTAAATGTTCCAATGTAAGCTCAGTGGATTTCAACTTGGAGAAAAAGCATCCACTCAAATAGACAAAACACAAGCAAATTAGGAAAAGATCCTCATTAATTTTGCAACACATCTATTGCAGCACATGCAAACAGATGAGTGTGTGTGCTGCAATGCAAAATCACAACATGAAGACAACCAAATCTAACAAATACACCAATGGTTGTTCAGAAATTGTTGATTCCACCATAAACAATATATGTGTTTCTTTTTTCTTCTGGTACAAACTGTATTTGGTACAGGAATACAGGCCAGTGCTCTCCCAGCAACACCAACACTTATAGTTGCTCCTCAAGTTTGGAGTTTCAAACAAAAAAAACCCACATTCAAACACATCATATTGTTGATATATCTAGCATAAATAGATTTAATAGTTTTTACGCACTCAAGACATTTGTTTTTGAAAGGAAATGAAACAGGCCTGCCTCAAAAGTAGCTAGTGGCTTGATATGATTAATAAACTTAATTAGCGGCTTTGTAATTATTTCATTGTGATCAGCCACATTTTATCAAATTTCTCATTCAAAACAACAATGTTTTTCAATTCAAATAAATTAAGTTTGATGACTGACTTTTAATACAATACAATAACAATAATGTCATAATGATGTACTGCAAGTAAACCAGCAGAGCTTCAAAATTCAATACTGCATTGGAATGAAAATGTGATTTCACAAGCTTATATTTTTAACATACATCTATTACCCACCCAGTTCTTTGGGTTCTGTAAATTGTCTTTATTTTATAAAATATTTATCATCATCATGCTCTCGCTTGGGTCCTCCTTTAACCTAAAACATGGCTATCGAGATTTTAAAAATTTCTAATTTTTTAAAATTTTTTTATAAAGATTTAAGATCAGACTATATCATTCATATCGAGATGCTCTATGTTGCGTTAGAATGATACTTTTATGTGTTCCAGTTTCTCATATTCCGGTATAGATGTTTCTTAAAAAGTGTGCCTGTGAGACATTTGGGATAAAACTGATTTGGAGATGCCGTCTTATAATTACTTTATTTAAAGAAAAACATATAGAGATAAACACTGTCTAAAAATAGCCTAAAAACCATATCGACCAACCCTGCCTCAAACATCACACTTTGGAAATGAGAAATCTTCTGTTGGCCATAAAAGTATTGCACAGTTAGTATTTAACTGCCATTTTACACATCCTTTTGTCTTAGTTATTATTTTTCCCAGTTTCATTCCATTTACTTATCAATAACTTAACTCATGGGCTGATTTGCTTTGAATTCTTTGTATGTGTATCTGACATCCACTATGAATATTTAAACTGACAAAATAGTAGACATGTCCCATACTTATTTTTACCAAATGTGTATTTACTTACTTGTACAATATATGTACTAACATACAAGTCACACACATTAGATTGATATTGTCTGTAGCAGTTCTAAAAAAAGCTGTCTGTGTGATTAGAGTAAATTTGTGAACTTTAACATCTAAAGCACATGCTGCTGTGCTGTAATATAGATCTTTTTCTGGCTCTGTTGTTTGCAGATTTCTTATCAGCAGGGGCACTCATACAATAGATGACATTGGGATAAGCAACTTTGTAAACTCTTCTTTTCCTAATGCTGCATTGTTGTTTTTATTAAAACTTAAAAGCTAAGCTTGTAGATATCCTTGAATCTGATTAAAATCCTGTATGAGGACAGTTTTCCATAGGCAATACATTTGGACACAATGAGCTGTTCTTACAACATTCGTGAAAAGAAAAGGGATAGGTCCTTTTAAAATCATGGCGTAAAGTAGTTCTGCCATCACTTGGAAATGCTGAAACCTACATTGATTAGTGAAAACTTCCACCACATTTTGTGATTTCAGTATCACATAGTAACAAGAGTATGTTTTCCTTCTGGGACATAAAACGCAGCTTGCATTAAATCTGCATTTTCTTCCAACGCTGCCAAACTGCTGCAATATGCAAAAAGACAAACTGCAGTTACCATCTGTGAAATAGCCTATGCAGCAGTTTCATTTTCATTTACAGGTAATATTTCTTATTTTAAGTGTCTCTCAACATAATGCTGATAGCCACGGATTACCCAGTTACTTTGACACTATAAATAATTTTTTTACAATACTGCAAAAGCTTATTTCTGAAAAAGCTTGAAAGTTTTATATATTTGAACAAAGAAATCAAAATGTGACTTTTTCTGTGGATCTTTCAACAGAAAAAAGTAGAAAAGGAAAACACATTTACTCTTTCCTATGACCATTGGCATTAGGATGAAGGTAGACACACATTCTGTGGTCACAACACTCAAATGTTTGTCATACTTTAAAATGGAAGCCAAAGTATTAAATATCAGATATGAAAAACACCAGACAAAAGCACCAAAGCTCCTCCGCCTCTCAGAATTATGTAAAGAACTGTGCAACTGAGTAGGGTGATTTAAAAAAAAAAAAATGCTCCAAACTGATATGTACATTTATGTATAAAAACAGACTATTTTCAAGAATGAAGAAAACTGCAAAAACAGCAATGCAATTGTTATAAAGTCTAAAGGCTGCTGGGAGGAAGATAATTCTCCTTCATGCATTTAGGATGCAGCAGTCAGTTAAAGGTATACTATGCAACCAGGGTTGATTTTCCTGCGAGGCTCCCCCCAGTGGGTGAAAGTAAAAGTGCACTGTCGTAAATATGCTCAGCTGTTCTCCTGGTTTCTCCGTCAAGCCAGGCGCGGTTGTTTTGAGCTTAGCAGACAGGCGAACACAACGAATACAAAAGTCGAAAAAACGGCAGTACAAACAATGACTATCACAGTGAAAGTATGAACATGCAGACAGAGAGAGAGAAACCATGCCAATGCAGTGTTTCCCCTAGGAATTTGCTTACCGGACGACCGGCGGAGCGAGGGAGAGAAAGACAAGCTTTGCGCCGATGACCGGCGGAGCGGGAGGGGGGAGGGGACAAGCGTTGCGCTACCGACGGAGCGGGGAGGGGGGGTCGTTAAGCTTTGCGCGACCGGCGGAACGGGGGGAGACATGCTTTGCGCGCATATCGAGTTAGTTTTTTTAAATTATTAATATTATTATTTTCGAATGTGGCGAGGTCGTAGCGTGACGGAAACCCTACAATGTTACTTACAATCGCATCAGCAGAAACGCGAGGTCCGCGTCAGCCTTGCAGCCTTCTTTTTCTTTTAGCTCTCGCCATTCAGAAAAAGCTTGCCCGATGTTCACCCGTGTACGACTCCTCTCTCTGTCCAGAGCCCTTTTCCTCTTTCTTGCCTGCTCTGACATGGGCTTTCGCTGTTTTCTCGCTGGTTCCGCCATGATAACTGCACAAATATTGCCACTGCGCTAGCAATGAGCATGCCTTTCATTGGGGGCGTGTAGCAGTTCTCGCCGTAAAGCAAGACCTACTCTCGCAATCTTGCACGAGATTCTGAGCCTGTGGGTGCGGGTCGAGGGCTCCTGCAATTGCAAGTGCCGTAATTCCCCCACAGACCACCAGGGCGGCCGAGAAAACCTTTGTTCAACCTGAAATGACTCATTTAATCATCCAAAACGGTATGGAGCACATTAATTAACTGAAAAATGTTGCATAGTATGCCTTTAAAGGAACAATAAGTGGTAAGGACATCTAGTGGTTAAAATTGGAACATCACATACACAATGCCTTTCACGGAGACCCTCCGTTGGCTCAACGGTCCATTGTTGCACTGAATTTTTACTTCTACAAGATAGGTATATGATGTTGTGTTTTGTTCTATTTCTGTTCCACTTCTCTTACTTGCTTCCATGTTTACAGGCTGCTGTTGTTTTGCCAAGATTAGCGTGAGCATGATTGACGTGTTTAAACTGGTGCCACTGCACTTCAGTTCAATTTAAATCAAGATGTTGACTTTCTGACACCAAATCCATCCTTTTATTTTTTTAGATGTTTTGAACAATTCCCGCTTTCTGTGTGCTTCAGCTTATTTTCCTGGGCCCAATTTCAGAAAGAATGAGCATGAAAGAAGCCCTCATCAATGGAACGCAGATAACGTGATTCACCATGGTATCGACAGGAAATAAAAAGCCTGGAAGTGCGAATTTTCCGCAAGTGAAATTAGAAATCTTTAATGAAGGCATATGGAGAATAGTAAACCATAATTAACAAAAACAAACAATGCTGTTGCTACAGGAAAAATTTGTTAGAGGCAGAGAATTGCTGAAAAAGTCAATGCTTGAGTGAAATGAATGTTATTTGAAGCTGTAATCTCACACTACACTCATTCAACACAAATAAAAGGGAGGGGGCACATTTATTGCGTGTCTAGGTGCAACCCGACAGGCAATAAAAGGACGTAGCAGCAAATCAAGATGAAGTATGAAAATACAGATTAATCAGGTAAGGTTAAGTTTTTCTTATGTTTACCATACTCAAATAAAGCATTGGTTGCCTATAATCAACATAATCCACTTTTTGTTATCAAGCTACAATATTTCCCCAACAATCTTGGGTTTCATCAGGGTGTTGCAACAAGGTGTAGTTTTGGTTTATCACCACACAACTGGGCGAGTGATGGCCTAGTGGTTAGAGAGCAGGGACCTTGTGTCCTGGAGAGGCTGCAAGCTTCCTGGTTTGACTCCCACAGACTGCCACCTTTAGTCCCTGAGCAAGGCCCTTACCCTCAGAATGCTTCCACTGCACAGTGGCAGCCCACTGTTCCCTAGAGGACAGGTTAAATGCAGAGGTCAAATTTCATTGGAATATATGTTGCAATGACAATAAAGACAGTTATTTTTGTTGTCTTTGGCCAGCTGTAGATTTCCCCTGAAACTTTGCCATAGATGCTATTTTTGCCCAGTCTCTTTCTCATACTTTATTTATGAACACTGAACTGTGTGAAGCCTGCAGTGCTTTAGATTTTCTTCTTTTGTTTAGATATCCTTGATAAGTTGTTTATGTTCTTTGAATAATTATGGTAGGCTGGGCACTCCTGGGAAGGTTCTTCACAATGTCTTCCTCATATATAGCTAATGGCGCGCATTGTGATTCACTGGAGTTCCAACGCTTTAGAAATTGTAACCTTTTTCCAGACTGATATGTGCATTTCAAAGACTTTGTTTCTCATCTGCTTTTAAGACCAGGGAGTGATGTGTTGGTTTTTGAGATGCTTTAATCTACTTCATGTTTTCAGAAAGGTTCTCCTTAATGTTTTTTGTTTCTACAGGTCTCAAACCTGCTTATAGCTAGCAGTGGTGGGCACAGTCTTTATAATATGAAAATAGATAATTGCATAGCAAAATCTTTGCTCATTACATTATCGTTCATGCTAAGTTTAGAAATTGTTTGCAGACTGGTTAGAATCCATTTTATTATGTTTTAATATGTTTACAACAAACTATTCAGCCGCCGTTTACGTCACATTCCTGGTTCTCAATACACATCCACATAGACTTCTTCACAAAAGTAAGAGTCACAATTCCACAAAAAGCATTAATGGCTCTGTTGTTCTGCTACCATTGTCGGTTCCCATTGGTCAAAAACAAAGACACCAGTTTGTTAATTTTTTTCTGTAAACAGTGCTCCACTGTGTGACCCTAAACAGAACTTTGAATTGTCTTGCTACTGAAAAGTGCTTTGTAAATAAACTTGCCTTGCCTTGCTTAATCCCTTTAATTGGTTTACTTACTCGAAGTTGGGCTTTTGGGTCGCTGCATGGCTCAGCAGAACCCTTATTTCCCCAACAATCCCCCGACTCCAAGAGGATTGCACTATGGCAATCTTCGAAGGATATTTAACCAGCATGTGTAAAAAAAAAAAAGGCTTGTTTGTGCACAGCAATGGTATACCCATTGTTACATGCTTTGCAATTCAAAAATAGTGCACATTAAATATATGATATCATTAATGTCACAAACAATAGGTAACCCACAAGGTCATGATTTGTTTCACGTTTGTTAAACAGTGATAGAGGGTGACAGAGGGGAAAAGAGACATCCAGAAACGCTCAGCACTGTGTTCCAGGATTCCAGCCGTGTTGCCAGGTCTGCTTATCAGCCACTTTGGGATTTTTGTTATAGTCTTTATATTGTAGAGGTAATAGAGCTGGTGGCTTGTTTCTCACACAATAACTGGCAACACTGGAGTGGTTTCCTGACACACACATAACGTTATTTTCTAAATGCACAGAGAAATAGAATTTTCTTCTCATAAGCTTCAACTGCTGTGTAAAAGTTGAAGTTTAAAAGGCATTTATCCTGAACAAAAACACATAGAAGAAAGAAATATTTGTCATTGCAGTTGTACATTCCAACAAAATTTGTCTTCTGCATTTAACTCATCCCTTAGGGAGCAGTGGGCAGCTATTACAGGACCCGGGGAGCAATCTGGGGCTAAGGGTCTTGCTCAGGGACACACAGTGGCAGTCTGAACTGGGAACTTGTAACCTTCTCAGAAAGCAAGCACAGTGCTCTAACCACTAGGTCACCAACAAATTTGATATCCCCATCAAATATGCAGTGCTGCGCACGTTGGTTATGCGCCACGTCGTGTGTGCGTGCAGTACTTTTTGTTTGAAGACGTGGGAAACGGACTGACAGCCATTTGTTAGCGGCTAGTGTTAGCTTCCTCAAATTTCACTATTTATCATCGATTTAATGGTTGCAAAGCTAATGATTTTGTTTGTAGAGCAAGTAGAGCAGTTATATTATGACATAGGGCCAGGTTGGTTTGCAGGGTTTTTTCCTTATCAAATTAAATCCTTATTTGTAAACTGCTTTTTGTATTTACTCTCGTCATTGTCTGATGTTAAATGTGATTTGATTATCAAAACGGTTTAAGAATGACACATAAACAAACAAACAAAATAGCAGGATACCTTAAAATCTTCATCCCATGGAAATCAGAGTTCAGATGAGGGTAAAATGTATGTCAGCTTGACTCCTATACATTGTACTACATATCTAAGCAAACTACCCTATTGATTCATATGCCCAGGTTGAAACAATGTGTATTTGGGTGCAGTGCTGTAGATACAATAAGGGATCATCATAAAAAGAATGAATTATTCTAAATAAAAAGACCACACTATCTGTGTATACAGAATGTGCACTAATCTCTGCGCTAAGAAGGTTGATTAAAGCAAAATTTTAGTCGTTTGGATCCTGGATGCAATTCAATTTGTGATGCCAGGAGGCTATCGCAATGCTTAATACAAAGTCTTAAGTTATATAGAATCAACTGTTTTCAAGAGAAAGCCACTGAACGGGTTTAAACTCTCCAAATTCTGGACTTACACCAGCAACATCCTATTTTCTTTTTGCTCTTTCATCTTCTTCCTAACAGTATACATGTAATGCCAAGGTTTTTTTTGGATAACTTCAGCAATATGCTGATTGCAGAGTGCAGCCAGCAAAACTCAAGTCTGTCCAATGGTATCCCAGCAACCATGCCCAGTCTGCAATATTACTTTTATGTATGTGTGCCCTTCTTTCCTGCTTTGAGCCCACTCATCATGTTCTATGTGCAAGGGGCTGCATACAGTTTTCTGTATGCTTTTCCAGTCTTTGTGCCAAATTGCAACACTAATTACTTTATAAATGTCAATGTGTTAAGACCTTTGTCTCGACTTGGGCCTTTTTCCATGTCATCAATCACAACCTTGCATTGAAGAGCTATGTTTTGTCGAAAATCAACAGCTTCAAATGTTACCATGTTTTCTTACTTCACGGGCTGATATTTGTTTTATAACATGTGGATACCTAAATATTATCATCATAACTCAGAGTCTCTTTTTTGGTTGATAATTTAAAGATTTATAAAGTGCTCAAATGTGTCATCAGCTGTCATGATTTCCGATGCAGAGCTCAGATTGAAAATGTTTGCAGCATTGTACAGCTGTTCTTTACAGCAGTGACTCATTACAATGACTCATAGTAACCCCGGAACCTCACTCTAAAAGCAGGAAAACAATCAACGGTAAAACTGCCCCCGCCATCAAGGAGGTACTTCTGAGTTTTGCATCAGCATCAAGTGAAAAATCATACTCCCTCATTTGCAGCATGTGGGGTGTTTGAGTAACGCAGCCACCTGCTGCCAACTCTTACATTTATGCATCACAAATTCCTTCAAGTGGGATTACATTTGTGGCATACTGCAAGTTGTTTTATTCCTGAGACTACATTTTAAACATGGGTTGAATCTTGGGAATTGCTGCTGCTTTTGGAAAGTTGTATGAAAGAGGTAAAGGCTTGCTCCCTGTGTGCAGAGTGTTGGTGTCATGCTGTCACTTGGCGGCTTTTTTCCTCACAGCCTGCCATGGATATTGATTTCTGGCCCTCAGCTTCTAGACAAGTGACCAGCTTTCTTTCATATTCAACTGTGACACTTCAAAGTGGGCGATCAGTTTTTTTTATATACAGAAATACATCTAAGTCCGTCAAGACTGATAAAGGCTGTGACTGCGAATTTTTAGAAAAACATTTTATTCCAGAGAATTAGCATTTTTCTTCCGATTTTATTCTAGCTAGAGGGTTTGTGAAACAAATCTGCGCCTGCACAGAATGTTCAATTTCATATTGTCTTGACACCATGAGGTAGTATAAAGATATTGGGCAGTCTCAGAATAGATTTGTCTTAAAAAGAAACATAATATGTATTCTTGCAGTAAAATTTGGATGTCTATTTTGTCAACAGAGTTCTGACTCATTGTCGCTTATGTGCCATGGCTATGTAAAAACTGCCCTCACCCTTATAAACTTAAAATATTAATGCTTTCGGGGTTATTGTAACTTTTACTGTGTTCACCTTCTGTTCACTTATACAACAACATTAATATTACATAAAAGAGCAGAGTGCTTAGAGCATTTTCTTCTAAGTCTGTTTTTTATATTGTTCTGACATTATAATGTTTTCTCCTTAGCCCACTACTGGCTTCCACTTCACTAACCAGATGGAATTTTAGGGATTCCAAAAGACCTGATTGTATAATATACAGTAGGCGGTGTCAACAATTTCCTGCAGGAACCTTTTTTCTCTCATGCTGTTTTTTTTTTTTTTTGCGTTGGTGATTGATGAAAGAAACTGTTGAAGTGTTGCACAAGACTTAGGGTCAAGGGCTGCATTTTTTTTCCTACTTTGTCCATGTGGACGCAAAAAAAACAGTTAGTCCTGGGGACAGCACAAGCCAGAGGAAAAGGTTGTCAACTGTGTTTACCCTTAAGTGAAGTGAAAACCTTTAGAGTGAGAAGCCAGTGAGGCAACAACCTGAACATGTAGACAGCTGATATTGCTCCGGCCGATCACAGGTATGTTTCACATATAAACATGGTTGCACTTAAGATTAATACTGCTGTTGCTGTCAACAAAAAAAAAAAAAAAAAAAGGAAAAAAAAAAAGCTGGCCTGGGTATATGCTGAAAGGTAGCACTCATTCCTGGTGTCTGACATAAACTCAGTGCAATGTACGGTCGGGTGGAAATGAGGACTAGTAACACTTATTGTATTATACAGCTATGTCGGCACATCAATCTGTCCCATTATCTATAACATCTACCAAAAAATTGATGGAGAATCCAGTTAAAAATAACCATTGATAGAACATAGTAGCTAACCGTCCAAACCTCAAGGGAAGGGGGCACCAGGCAAGTCACTTAGTTTTACAGATTTGCAGTGCTTTGTGGCTATTGAAAAAAGTACAATCAGTCATGACTGATGAGGCCTTTTGTGGGGATGTGCTGGGGTGAACATGTTGCATCAAGAAGGGTACTGTGTCCAC